>NW_010407621.1:0-32854 GCF_000710305.1 Buceros rhinoceros silvestris | reverse complement strand
ACCCCTAAAAAAAAAAAAAAAAAAAAAAAAAAATTAAAAAAGAAATCTTTGTAAAGGTTTTGCTTTATTCCTTTCCCCTTAGTTTTGAAATAAAGTCACACGAAGAAATCTCACTGGTAAAGGTTAAAATGCACAAATCAAATAGCTCAGCTCCGAAAGTTCTTACCATAGAGTTTTCTGGAAGCTGAAAGCAGACTATATCAACACTGTTCAAAAGGAATTGGGCAAATTCAAGACTGACATGAAACGTAATGGTCTTGACCTCTAGCTTAAATGCCCCTAATTTGCTGACTGCCAAAGAGAGTGAAGGTATAAGAAAAGAAGGATCTTCTTTGTGTATCCTGTTCTTTATTTTTGTATCCTGCCTGCTACTATTGTCTGCTGCTGAACAATATGGATAATTTTGATCAACTATTCTGTATTCTTTTATGAATATATTTCTATCTTTAAATTAATTTTTTTTTTAATTATTTGCTTTCTTCAAACAGCTTCTTCTCGGGGGGGTTTGTTTGGTCAGTTGGGTTTTTAATTCTCTTAAAGTATATACTTGGCTTTAATTAGGATTTTTAATCTTTCATTTCACTGAATTTATATTTCACTACGTCTCTTTTTAAGTAATACTTCTATCCCTTTCTCTGATATTTCTCATTGTCTCTTCTTATAGAGATGTGAGTATGGAAAGAAGACTAAACGTAGATTTTACGCATCACATACTTTACAGAAACAAATGTAATAATTCTGTAATATTATATTGGTCATTACAAAATACTTACCTCTCCTTGTTCTCCACCCAATCCTTCTACTCCCTTTTAGGAATTAATACAAAAAGAAAGTATTAAAAAAGCAAGTTGAATCAAATTACTTGGAATTAAAAAAAATAGTATTCCTGTCCTTTGTTTCAATAATAAATCACAAATGTCAATTTTAAAAGATTCTGTGATTGCTATTTGTACAAAATAACAGACTGCATGTAAGGATGAAAAATTTATATTCTGGTGAATTAACACTTTAGTAATACCTTTAGTACCATATACCAAAAGGATACATATTATAAACAAATGGACATAATATAGACAAAACCTTATTCACTCTACAAAAGACAAAAGAAATAAAATTTTGTGTTCTAGCAAAATGAAACTCCTGATTCTACCTGTTTAATATTGTGTTACGAGACAGCAATCAAGTTCAGAGCCTTTGAAATACAAACTCAGTTTGTAAGCCATGTTTTGTTTGTTGGCAAACGGTTTCGGTGTCACTTCTGCCAAATGGTTCTATGGTGTTAACGATCATTAAGTTCCATGGAAAGATGGCAGTTGAGGGCAAACTTTTTCACTTTCCTGATACACTCTTATAGACAAGGGAGTCTGTATTCTACCTTTGAGAAGTCCTGGAGACTTGAGAACCTTGAAAGGGCCTAGTGCTGTCTCCTAGAAATATCTGAATGACTGATTGTTTGGTTGCTGACCAAACCAGATAAGCAAGGGAAACCATTTTAGACCTAGCCTGTATAATTTTTTCAGCTTGCTCCCCTCACCGTCCCCACCACCACCCGCCCCCCCCCCCCCCAAAAAAGCAAGCAATAATTTTTTCAGCTTGCGCCCCTCACCGTCCCCCCCACCACCCGCCCCCACCCCCCCAAAAAAAGCAAGCAATGGCAATTCAGTTGCAGCATTCTATCAAAAAAAAATTTTCTTTCACTATCACTTAATTTTACCTTATAATTAAAATAATAAATACACGGAAAACGTATTCATTTGCAAAAGGAAAAACCAGAAAGTTTAATTTGTAAAATGTTAGAGTAGGATATTACATTTGATTAAAACCAGTGATCAGCCTTTTAGTTTAAACTGTTTAATTTCAAAAGTATCTCCTCAGCTTTACTACCAGACTCCTGTCAACCCACATACCCCTGAGAGTGATAAAACATACAGTCTAGATCTCCTGCCCATGCTCCACTGGAATCAGCTTCTTCTGGCTAGACAGGCAGCTGTACTGATGTCGTAATTCTGAAAAAAGCAACCGACTTCCTTCCAAGTCTAGTTTTAGATATGTGCCTCTAACAAATACTTCTCTGTTTAGACACAACGTAGATTATGCAGTTACCAAGTATTTACAAATACTGACAGTTATTTTCTGTGGTATAACAAAATAGCCAGCTATGACACAATCTGAATACACTGCCCCAGAGTTAAAGAGAAACAACTGGATCTCACTGATTTGCAGCTGAAACAGGAAACATCTGTAATTTATGAGCACAGATGTCAACAATGACTCGCAGTATAGTCTAGGAGGTAACAAACTACATGAAAACGTCTCACGTATGACTCCTACAACATTTACAAAAGAGCCACTTCGTGCTGTTATCTGCATTTTCTATTATTTATAATGGTTACATTAAAATTCTCAATAATTAAAGATTTAATAAAATAATCCAGAAAAGAAAAAGTACTTCCAGTCTGTTTCTCAAGATACAATATCCCAGAACCGCAGAAACACGTAGGTTGGGAAGGACCTCCATGTGTTCAACGCCCTTTCAAGAACAGATCCAGCTAAAACAGGCTGCTCAAGACCCTGTCCAGACAGGTCTTGACACAATCTCTGTGAGCAGCCCGCCCCAGTGTTTGACCACCCGCAAAGCAAAATGCTTTTCTCGTATACTAAGTTGGGATTTCCTGCATTCCAATTTGTGTCCATTTCCTTTCGTCCTTCCACTGTGCACAGCCCAGAAAACCGTGGCTCCATCTTCTCTATGTGTTGTATTTGTTATTTTAAAAATACTAAGGTTGTTTAAAAGGTAATTTATATAACCAAGTAACCATGTTAAACATAAATATATTTCACAGGATGCAAAGAACTATTCATGTTAATATTAAGAAACAAATACAAATCATGGCTCTTTTGAACTAGAATCACTAGTTTAGCAGTACCTGTAAGCCTGGATTTCCTTGTCTTCCTTTTTCCCCTTTCAGTCCCTTGAGAAAAGAAGTACATTTTCTTAAAACATACATTTATCTGGAAGATGTAATTAAACTATACAAAATAACACAAAGAGGTAAACCCTAAATTCTCACCCTAAACCAGGCCAAATCAATCTGAAAAGTTACTCTTCAAGAGTTCAGAGCAGAAACCACGCAGAAAGATACAATTCCTACTCTGAACATAGAAGCCACGTTAGGATCTGAGTAGTGTCAGTATTCTTGTAGGTATTTCCACTACTTTTAGACAACAAGGAGGAAAATCCCACTTGTTATAATACAGTAGGTAGGCTGAAGCCAGGTGGCATTACCCTGACTATGTGATCCCACAGTGCCTGGGGCAAGGCAGGGATAGAACCCATCCCAGGACAGTGCTATGTCATGTCCCAGCCCCCTGAGGCTGCAGCACAACCCACATCTCCTGACCCCACACCATTGCCGGGACCATGCAGCTCTACACTAGATGTTAATAGCCTGCTCAGCCACAGAAACCTAACTGGAAATTCATGCAGGGCATGCTGGGCAGTTTTCCTTGAAGAAGAATTAGGGCTCTCTGATGCTATTCTTTAAGCAAGACTTCTGCAGAGATCCATCTTAAAAAAACCTTCCTGAATTAACATCTACGACTTGTATTAACAGTGTTGCCAGAAGATTCCATTAGAAGCAAAGTTGATATACCTGGATACCACTTTCACCTTGGTTTCCTTTGTCCCCCTGTAAAATATAAGAAAAAAAGTCATTGTAACATGATTCATCTCAAAGACGTGCAGTCTGTGTTGTAATTCAACACAGTAAATACAAGAGAATCATCTAAGTGCTTTTATTTATATTGAATGAAAACAAATCACTTTATCCCCATGTACACAAACACTGAGAAAAGTGCAGAAAATTATACTAAGAAGGGAATCTGTCAGAGAAAGAACTATCAAAAAAGAAAAGTGGATATCCATATACCAAGTTAAAAATTAAAAAATACAACATAATCAGATAGCAAATCCATCAGCACTCTTGTATGGGAGTGGAGACGATGTGGGCTGGAAGGGAGGCAGTACTTCTGATGGATTAGATTTCATCTGAATGCTAACCGCTAACTATGCCTGCCTTCACCCACAAAGAATATTTCTGTAACACTATAAGCCCATTTAATGCAGAAGTTATATATAATACACCAAAGTAAAAAAAAAATGCATTTTTAATAAAAAAAATAAAACTTAGACAAAACTCTGTAAGGACTTAGTTCCACTTCCACCCACTCCTTTTGACTTTCACTGAAACGTTTATAGTAAATAAACATCAGTGGGGTGATTGGTAATCAGATGGTGCAAAAGGTACTTAAAAGGAAAGTATCTGGGTTTATCAAGTTGTCTGAAAAAACATCTAATTGATACTGGAGAGAAAGAGGCAGCTCTTGAAAATTACTCATGCCAATTAACCACAGCGGTATAAAATATGTTCTCCCAGAACATGCCTATCTCTCTTTATTGACTGAAAAGGAAACTTAAAGAAAAGGAAACTTATCGGAGATGGCTCCTGCCCTAACTCTGACCTGTTATATCATTGTGACTCCGTTTAAATAGACAAGAATCAAAATGCTGGGCCAAGAACATACCAAACCATAGGGGAATTTTAGTAGAATGCTATCATAGAAGAAAATCTCTAGGAAAGCTTTTAATGGCATGTTAATTATAGCTTTAAGTTATGCAGAAAGCTGCGTGCTTGAATTTCAAAACATACTGAAGAATAATATTGCCTATAATCGTTTCAACCTGGGACTCCTTGAAGACATGTGACTGCCAGAACATGCTGCATGCTTACACTTCAAAAATAACAATGCACGAGTCAAACATCAATATGAATTTCACAATGCATTCACAAAACAGTTCTTCAGCAATGAAGAAATTCAGCACAACCACACCTCTAGCAGTTTTTGACAGATGTAAGGCTGCACCAAGAGATGGTGAGATCCTTGAAGGCATGATCTTTAAGAGAACTCAGTATGCAAGAGGAATAAACATGGGTTCATCTAAAAAGAAGATATAATTTTCGACCTGTACAGTAGGTGTAGGAACCGTCGAACCTAACTTTTGTCATCTAAAATTTCAACATTCAATTTAGCTAACTGACAAGGCTTCAGCAACAGTCAAAGAAAAGTGCAGAGATGTGAATTAATGACTCCCCAGGGAGGTCAGACTCTCTCAGCTAAATACGGAGAGAACCAGGACAGCTTGGTTAGATCAGGTAACTCTTAATGGCTAAGGCTAACTAAGCTGAATCTGTCCCAGCTGCCCAGGGTTAATTACTCCAGTTCTTACAGGAGCTCCACAAGACTTTGTACAATAGACTTCATAGATGTAGCACTTACTACAACATTTAGGATTAAGTAAATACAGATTAATGGATCATACCATTATATACTAGAATTCATAATGGAAATTTCACTGATACCTGTGTGATGGCATTTTATGTTAACAGTTTCTCCATTTTTGACCATCCTTTCCTACCTATTAAAAAATTACTGTTTTTCTAAAGAATAGGCTGTCCAAAATACACCAACTATTCTCTAATAATAATATTGTAATCAGAAAAAGGATTTCCCTTAATAATGATCCCTTATTTAAAAAAGCATTTCCAATAAAAGATGCAATTAATGTAAAACTGGAAAAAATACTTACCTTTACACCCTGTGTACCGGGAATGCCTGGGTAGCCTGGTTCACCTGGAGCACCTGGTACTCCTAGTTCTCCCTGAGTAATATAATAGCTCTGTGTCAGTGATGTGCTGTCTGTAAGAACATATATCACATGTTTTCTCAAGGTCACATGATATGCTTTGGCTATAGTATTTTGAGATTTTATAACTGAGGATGATTGAAATTTGTGGATGAAGAATTTGTGAAGGATGCTGAATACAGAGAAGCCACAAAAGGGACTCCTAGCTCTTAACCTCAGTTTTCCAGTATCTATCTTTTTTTAATTGCCTTTTAAGACATTTGATGTTAATTTTTTAAAATTAGACAAATGAAACTATCTGAAGTCAGAGCAACATTTGCAGGTTTGAACTTCACGAATAGCTGACCTACCCTGCCTAAGATCTAATTAGTAAGAATAAGCCATCAAATTAATTCTGATGCAATTTTAACTACTGTTTTATTTTGAAACAAACTGCCTTGTAAATACTCATGGGAAAGTATGGAAAAGCAGTAAGTCAGGGAAAAATAAATCAATCCTTTCTGTAACTAGAAGACTTGCAGATTCATATTTACCTTGGCTCCTGATGATCCTGGTTTCCCCTGTATTCCAGGTTCACCTTTATCACCCTATATAACAATATCAGAGAGTGGCTGACACATCAGTATGTTTTGTCACATGTGGTATGACTAGCAAACGCAGACACTGCCGGGAAACCAGCTCTTAAAAATAGGCACTGGTAGTGACTGAAAGGCTAAAGTTCTGCTCCCTTACAGGAAAACCGAAGTTTCAGCTTTCTCTCATGAAAGATGAGATACTGATGACAAAATGTGATCTGCCAGCCCCTGCTCACCTGTCCCTTTCCCACCTGCCTGATTTCCCTTGCCCAGTCATAGCACATTTGTGCGTACTGACTTCACATTTTTACTATTCTATTAAATAAAACTCTGAGAATCCTGAGAGAACATGTCTGAGCCAAAATATTTATTTATAAGTTGGTTTTTATTGTAGCCTATGGAATTAGGCATATATACAGCACAAGAGATTTCCATTAAAATCTAAGAATTTTTTATTACTTCAGGATGCTCTTCTGTAAGAATGAGCTTCTTAAGAACAATCTGGTAAGAATCAGCCTATATTCTGAATGAGAGGTAAATAAACAAAAGTATTTTTCAGGAGTGAAAGTAAAGCTAATTAATTTTTAACCATTGCACAGGTATTCTATCTTGACTACAGCAAACATGGACCACTTTAAAAAATGTTATCTTCATTATACAGTTTCAAATAAATACATATGTATTCTTGGATATAAAATAATATATGAGAGGAAATGGAACTAAATGTAAATACAAAGTTGAGGAAAAGGATTCTATATTCCTAAATATTCTCTAGGACATATAATTCAGTGCTTACCAGGTAAAACTCATCTTGGATTAAATTAAAAGGTTACAGTAACACATACGGATTTATGGTATCTATTTTAGTTTCTGAGAGCATGGGTCAAATTAATTCTTGCTGTAGCTGCAGCGCAATCAATAAAGTTACATTTGAAATAAGTCTGGCTGCTTGGGTGGAAAATGCTGCACGTAATGTTACTTAGCACAATTAAAATATAAATAAATATAACATGGGCAGAAAGTTCTTATGTATACTGAGAGTTATCTGGCTCCCAACATTGCAGAATATTTTCCAGGGCTGCAAAGCTGAAACAAAGCCTCATGACCATTTCTGCAATTGTTCCAAACCTCATGGGATGACAGACACCATTTACTGAGCTATATTAAGCTCTTTTGAGACCGAAGTATCATATAAGGTAATATAGGGAAAATCCTATAGCTACTCACCAATATTCAATATACTGAAAAAACATCTGCAAAACCCTGGCATTTTGTCATCTATAAAGCAGTCGTTTATCAAAGTTAAAGTAACACAAGCAAATTAACATGAACACTTACCTTAGTCCCAGGAGCTCCAGGTAGACCAAATGAGCCTTCTGGTCCCATCAAACCCTATTTAATTGTGGGGAAAAAAGGGCAGAGGCATTTCTGTACTAAGTTAGAGGAATAATGGCTTCAGTATAGTGAATTGATCATTAGGTATATAGGTATTATTAGTATTATTATTCTAATTCTATAGTGAAATAAATAGGACAGGAAATACAATGTCTTTTATCATATTACTATACAGGCTGTAGCTCTGATACAGCACACTGGATTATGAGACCTTTTATGGCCTAAGGAACGGCTACTGTGCAATGGGAGAAAACATGCAGGGAGAAAGCACAGCACTGTCATGAAATACTCTTGAGAGAAAAAAATTCTACAACTCAAAACCCCGTCTGTGTGATCTAATCTTTAACATAGCTTTAATATATCCCTCGCTATAATTGAAAGTGACACAAGAGTTTCTTAGTTTCCATTTAGGGCACCCAAATCCAGCAAAGTATAAGTGGCATTTCATAATTCTCTTCCTTCTTTCTAACTGTGTGTCCCTCAATGGTTGCCTTGCCTTGACTCCTTATGCAAACTTCATTGTGATGTATTTGGAGCAGTTATATCTGGGGCCACACCTTTGCATCTTCTGCAGAATCTTCATGATTGAACTGAGTATTCCAGGACCCAATAACTTCTGCCATTTCAGATCAGGACACTTCAGCACACGTAAAAAGCCAGAGCACTGCCAAAACAGTCCCTTGGACTGCCCTTATGGAAACATGTTGAAGACGACATATTCAGTTGTCTTTGTTCCATACATGAAATAAGAGCTAAACAGTGTTAAACCACCAAGTACTCATTAAACCTCCGAAGTACTCATTAGAAATCTTTTTGAAACTTTTTTAAAAAATTAATTATGTTGACAATGTAATAAGGATAGTTATTACTGAAGAAGAACTTGTTACTGAAGGGTTTTCCCAAGGTATTAATAGACCATCCACAAGCCTTCCATCTGTTTTTTCTGGAACAAACACATTCAGTGTGACTAATACAGGGAAAATCCCACTATCTTTTCTGGTTGACATTCCCTAATGCTGTATAACATATTCAAATATTCCATGCATCAATTTTCTACTTATTTTATCAGGTGACAAAAGAAACATTAAATGAGTCGACAGGAAATAAATGAATAAATTATTTTCAAGTGTATCAAGAACCAGATGTTATTTATCTAAATAAAATTTGAAGAAAACGTGGTAGGTGACTTATTTGAATAAATACGTACACTTTGGAATCCCACAAGGCTTTATTACAGCTGGTGATACAGCCTTCCCTCTGGCATTTTGTTTGACATTGCTCACAGAGAAATGGAGAAAAACTTTCCAGCAATAAGCAATAAAAATTATTAGAGGCACATGTGAGAGACCAAATGTGCATGTGTTAACTAGAAATAGAGACATAGGAACTTTCAGTTCAGGCAGAATTTCACCCGTATTTGATATAAACAACTGCAATAACTGGTTGGCAAGGAAATATGTTCTTTCCAAGAGAAGATTTTTAGGTGGCTGAAAAAGTCCCTTAAGTTCATGAATAGAAAAGTTACCAGTGTACTCACTCAATACAAAAGGGTGTCTGACAGCTGTAATGTAGTGGTCATGCCTGTGGTGGAGTCAGGAAAGGAAGAGCTGCTGGGTGGATGCAGGGCAGCGGTATGTTGTGCAGGAAATTCTGAATGTATTGGGTGGCAGAGTAGCCCAAAATTTGTGAAACCCAAAATTGGTTTCAGTCTCTCTCTCCAATCAGGACTGCACTAGTTTTAATTGCTCATATCTTTTATTAAGGAACTGTGAGCATAGACAAAGAAGTGAGCTCTTCAATACATTTATAGACATTGATATGCCTGTATATAATCTTTGATATCTGGAAACCAGAGTCAAATTTTTTTAAACTTGGACTCAGAGAGCAAGTTCATGGCTCTCTCTTTTGTCTGTGGTTATCTACAGAGACACAGGGGAAAGCACAAACCGTAACTTGTTCTTATGAATTTTCTTTCATGAAAATCAATAAAACAAAGTGAAAAATTAAGAATTAGGAAAGAAGGTAAAATCGGTGGACTGTAAAACTTTGAAAAGTCTATTTACCGTTTAATAACCTCCTCAGCTTCTTCAAGTGATAATCCACATATCCATTTGGATTCCACATGAGGAAGCAGTACTCAGCACAGTCAAAGCATGCTAAAGTAAAGATTTAAGGGTCCTTTGTCCTCAGCATCATTCTGACAAACGTAAAATCAAAACCACAAGACCACTTCAAAAATGGTGATGTTTACTTGTGATGGGATAACCATACATTGCTGGGCAGAGACACTGCAAGCCTTGACTCACAGAGGGTGTGATCATTCCTCCCTTTGGAGGTCTGAACAACCTGACTAATTACAAATGAAGTCTAGCACTTGATTTAAGTGCAATTCTGATCCAACATCAAATAGAAACTCGGGAGGGATCTCCAAATATATTCTCTCTGAAACACAGACTACTATTCAGCTTTAAGCATCTAAAGTTCATCCACCTTCTGACTAGAAAGAAAAAGCAACCTTTACAGAAAAATGGAGAACAAATGACCAGAGAAAACCAAGAGGTCTTCCCACAATTGATGACATGGCATTCTATTAAATCAAAGATCCTCTCACCAAATAATCAATCAAATTATCCCATATAAAATTACAAATTCTCAATAAAGTTAGGGAAGGAAAAAAAATCACAGACGTGCTTTCAGGGAGAAGGCAGGGGGAGTTACAGGTATTGAAAGGACTTTAACTGAACTGATGCATGTATTCAAAACTTCAACACTAAGATACAATACAAAACAGCAAGAATCATTGAATCAATAGAATGGTTTGGGTTGGAAGGGATCTTTGCAAATCATATAGTTCCAACCCACTTGTCATGGGCAGGGACACCTTCCACTAGACCAGGTTGCTCAAAGCCCCATTCAGTCTTGTCTTGACCCCAGGGAGGGGTCATCCACAACCTCTCTGAGTGACCTGTTCCAGTTCCTCATCACTCTCACAGTAAAGAATTTCTTCCTGACATCTAATTTCAACCCACCCTGTGGCAGTGCAATCCCCCTGACCCCACGCACCGAGCTTGCACAAAAGACAGACCTTGCAGCAGCACCTGATAAGCACCTGGAGCTGCTCCCCCCATGGAGATATTGGTGCCTGGGAGTGTGGATTCTGTTAGCTGCCTCCTGTCTGTGTTTCCCGTAAGTGACCACAGTAAACACTCCACCAGGGTATAAATGGGGCCCTGCCGGAGAACCACTTTTGAGTTGGTCCTCCTCGAGCAGCAGGTTGTGCAGTTGGAGACTCTCCCCTCAAGTCCGGACGCCGTCCAAGTGTACGTGCCTGTGATTGAGTGATCCTTACCCCGGCACTGGTAAGCAACCCCCTTGGTATCATTAGGTGAGAGATTCTCCCCTTTATCAGTGAGCTGTGCACGTTTTGGGTCTATGCTTCCTTAGAATAGATTCCTTAGTTCTGCATAAATGTGTTGTGCAGTAATAATTCCCAAATGACATCCGAACCTGGAGCACAGTCGCAGTGCCAGGCAAATTTGTTTGCAATAAATCTACATTTTTCGGATAGCTGCTGCTGTCTGTTCTGTGGGTGCCTCCGCGACACACCCTCTTTCAGTTTGAAACCATTACTACACTCCAACCTGGAGCACAGCCGCAGTCCCAGGCAAATTTGTTTGCAATAAATCTACATTTTTCGAATAGCTGCTGCTGTCTGTTCTGTGGGTGCCTCCGCGACACCCCCTCTTTCAGTTTGAAACCATTACTACACTCCCTGATAAAGAATCCCTCCCCATCTTTCTCATAGGCCCCCTTTAAGTACTGGAAGGACACAATAAAGTCTCCCCAGAGCCTTCTCCTCTCTCAGCTGAACAACCCCAACCTTCTCAACCTGTCCTCATACTGGTGGTACTCCAATCCTCTGATCCTTTTTGTAGCCTTCCTTTGGACCCACTCCAACAGGTCCATGTCCTTCTTGTGCTGAGGGGCCCAGAGCTGAACACAGTACTCCACGTGGGATCTCATGAGAACAGAGTAAAGGGGCAGAATCACCTCCCTTGACCTCCTGCCCAGACTGCTTTTGATGCAGCCCAGGATGTGATTGGCTTTCTGGGCTGCAAGCACATATTGATGGCTCATATTTAGTTTTTAATCCACCAG
Organism: Buceros rhinoceros silvestris; assembly: GCF_000710305.1. Classification (NCBI taxonomy): domain Eukaryota; kingdom Metazoa; phylum Chordata; class Aves; order Bucerotiformes; family Bucerotidae; genus Buceros; species Buceros rhinoceros. Next base: position 21,022 of record NW_010407621.1, on the reverse strand, counting down.
CACCTTGGAGGTCCTTCTCTGCAGGGCTGCTCTCAATCCACTTGCTGCCTAGCCTGCATTTGTGCTTGGGATTGCCCCAGCCCATCTGCAAGACCTTGCACTTTGGCCTTGTTGAACTTCATGAGTTTTGCATGGACGCACCTCTCAAGCCCATCAAGGTCTCTCTGAATGGCATCCCTTCCCTCCAGCATGTCAGCCGCACCACACAGCTTGGTGTCATTGGTAAACTTGCTGAGGGTGCCCTCAGTCCCACCGTCAGTGTTGCCAACAAAGACATTAAACAGCACCAGTCCCTGACAAACGCAACTCATCACTGGTTTCCACTCGGACATTGAGCCATTGACCACAACTCTTCGAGTGTGACCATTCAGCCAATTCATTATCTGCCAAACGGTCCATCCATCAAATCCATGTCCGTCCGATTGACAGACAAGGATGTCACGCAGGACACTGTTGAATGCTTTGCACAAGCCCAGATAGATTACGTCAGCTGCTCCTCCCTTATTCACCAATTCTGTAACCCCATCACAGAAGGCCACCAAATCTGTCAGGCACAACTTGCCCTTAGTGAGGCCATGTTGGCTGTCACCAATCACCACCTTATTTTCCATGTGCCCTAGCACAGTTTCCAGGAGAATCAGCTCCATGATCTTGCCAGGCACAGAGGTGAGACTGACTTGCCTGTAGTTCCCAGGGTCCTCCTTTCTTCCCTTTTTATGAATGGGATAGAGATAGGATAGAGAGGACTCAGATTTAGATAAGCCTTAGGCCAAGTACATGCTCCATTTAGCCAGGTAAGCATATATTACCAGGAGTAACTGGAGAAGAATGGACTCTTTCTAGAAATAAAGAACCTCCCAGTATCCACATGTGTTGTAAGCACAGCATACAGTCTTCTCTAAATCCTTAATTGTCAGGTCTGCTGGGTGTGAGAAGTGGAGGACTCCTTATCACTGAGCTTAGAAAATCCACAAACCAAAACTCTCTTAGCCGGCCAGATGTAGGCAAAATCTGGTAAACTGCATCTGGCTGCATCTTTTGGTGATCCTTAGACAGCCATGGAAAAGGCATAAAGCATTATATCTCTCTGTGACTTTAATTCCAAAAGTGTAGAAGTCTAAAGGAAAGCAGACTGTATTTCCAGTTGAAAGCAAAAGAGACAAAATTTGGGAAAACCCCATCTACAAATGAAATCAAGGACAAATTTCCCACTTCTGATTCAATAATCTAAAGTGAATGGGAATGTCTGGCATCATGTTCAAGACTCATATGTGACAAAACAACTGCAATATCTTCCAAGAAAAGATGAAAAATCATTACTTTTCTTGGGCATAGAAACTATCATGTTTTCAGTCACTATTTGTTTACAGTAAGCCCTTATCCTCAGCTCCCATAACGAACTCCTCCTAAAGCTCTGAATTCCAGTAAGTCAATGTGTGTTTTCTTTTCCTCTGGAGAAAAAAAGACTCCTGGTTTTGGGTACCCTTTCTGTCTTAGGAGGGAACAATCTGTACAGAGAAGTGCCATACCCTAAGGAACGTTCCAGCACTAGTATACAAATGACACTTTAGGCTAGTAGTTACTTTCATACTCAGATGGTTAATTGGGCATGCAGCAACACATAGTTATGCAAAACTGCAAGTACCAAGGCGGTCAGACATATGTGTTGCTAACCTCCCTCCGAACAAGGATTCTCTTAGAATGGGGAATGATGCAATAGGATGTAAGCCCCAAATAATTTTGGTATCAGGTATGTCTTTATATACTCAAGAAGATGGTAACCTTAACTAGGATTTTAGAGAAATTCAGCAAAAGGACCAAAAGGTCCATACTGAGATCCTTGGCATACTCTCTCTTTTTTTTCCTGTCACCTACCAAAAGGAGGCACAAGCTACCACAACAACCTGGGCAAACATCACTGGATTCACTGAGAGCAGAAAAGATTATTCCTGTCTTGCAATGTAAGGTAGATACTGACAATAAGATGACCTTAGCAATGTGACCGTAGGCATCCTAAAGACTGAGGAATGAACATCAAACCCCTTTTAGAGAGCCACTGACTATCTCGTATTTGACCTTGCAGATATAAGTATGGATTTCTTCAAGTTCAGATGACCTCTCTCCCTTTCTTCTACTTTTAACACTACAAAGTGGCATCTGAAACATTTTTTGAATGGATGCAAAGAGGAAGTTCACTACTGATGAAGCATTTTCATAGAGAAAGACCTTGAAAAGAGATGGTATAGATGAATTGAGTGACAAGTTATGAGACTGAACAATTGCCAGAAGTCAAGAACCTATGCAAAGTTCTCTCATCTGTTGCCAAAAATTATCATAATGGCGAGGCTAACAGGGAGATCAGTTTATAGCTTTGACCCACAATTTTCACACTTCAAATATGCCACTGGGCTAGAAATACACATTTGCTATAGCCTCATCTTTTGCTGCCGATAGAAGGAATATTGTGACTTCTAACTCTAGTTTCTCTGTTTAGGAATAAATTGGTCAGGGCCATTTGTACCTACAATGCAGGCATCACTACCTAAGCTTCTCAGTCTCTTCTTACATTTATGCCATTATTTCTAATATTTTTCTTGTATTTCTTATTTCTAATAATTTTCTAAAGCTCTATCCAGAACATTTCCTTCTTGCTGCTATTGAATTTGATCAGTCAATTTAATTTACTACTTCCTTCTACCCTTCCATTTCAGACAGAACTAATTAGCAAGAGAATTATTGCTCCAAGATTACTTTTTGTAAAAAGTGTTTATATGTTAGTCTCTTATTTATAAAAGTAACGCTAAATAGTAATGCTATTTATAAGAACCTGATACTTCGCAGTTCTGATATCAGAAAACTGATCGCTACTGTTATCGAAATCATAGACAGAGTTGGACTTGATGATTATTTACTTCAAATGTGTTTTCCAAGCTAAAGAAATTAAGCAGTGATGTACGGTTTCCCATGTAATAATATTTATCCCAGTAAAAACACTACAGAAATGCTGATATTTCCCAATTAAGTATTTTCACTAAACTGCTTTCTTGGCTTCCTGAGAAGCTGAAGTTTCTCCTATTTGGACTGGGACTAGACAAGTCAAATACAGGCACAACATACGGTGAATATCACGATGAGGCAACAAGGCAAGAAAAAAAGCAAGTGATCTTCTTCCCAGCATATGTTCAACCAATGATTAAATTCCTACTAATTAACGAAAGATCTCTAACTAGTTGTAGCAGCTGTCCCTTTTCCCATTAAAATTTCCATTTTTTTGAAGTCTATATATAATTGCACCAACTTTCAGAACAATTATTTTACTACTGTGATATCTAAAAGATTATAAAGAACACAGAAATCACCCTTTTCAGACAGTAACAAAGTTGTGGTAAGACAGACTGTCATGAAAGAATGAATTATTTTCAGTTTCCTACATTCCAAAATAAAAACCTCTCTTTAAGCAGCTTGGTAATTCAGGGATCTCAGCTGTTCTCACAGCCTGTGTCAAAAGAGCACTATCACAAAAGCATCCTGAAATTCATCTTGAGAAATCCATTGCACATTATGACAATACTGAAGTTGGTTTTAACTTTCAAAATAAATTTTCTTGAGTAATTTCAAAGCTAATTCAAAGTTAATTAATTCAGTCAGTGAATTCAGAGCAATGTGTTTGCTAGAATTGTTTATCAAATGTGCAGTCAGGAAATCATCAGTTTTAAAGGAGAAGCGGGTATATAATATTTTGAGAATTCAGAGATAAGACTACTCTGACCATATTTGCCACCCTGAAAATGCTAAGTTGCTACTGTACTTGCCATTGCTTGTTTGCTTGTTACAAGTAGTGAATGACAGCATCAGGATTATTTCTTCATAATAACACCATTTCCAAACTTACAGTATCCCCTGGTGATCCTTTTGTTCCTGGCTGACCTGGTGCTCCAACTTCACCCTGTATTTTTTACATAAAGAGTGAATTCTGTGATTAATGTATGTATAGTCTACCAATTTGCTAAATAGTCTTTAATTATGCAGATTTATTTAGTTAGGATTATTTCTCAAAATATTATGAAATTAATTTCATTATTTTAAAACTATTCATTCCTCTGGAATAGCTGAAATAAACCTAAGGAGAGATTTTTCAAACGTGCCATAAAGAATTGTGAGCACATCTCCATTAATTTGTAACATGATTTGATGTCCTAAATCCCCACTATGAAAACACTCCTCTGAGCACAGACTGAACCCTTACTTTGGAATAGGTGTATATATGCACAGGTTTTAATTGTGTTTTGAACTATTAATAATACCTTTTGTCCTTTTGCTCCTTGATTTCCAGGGATTCCAGGAATTCCCTGAGGGGGAAAAAGAAAACCTTTTTCAATATATGGAATAGTTTACGCAGAAAATAATATATAACACCGCTCCCACGCCCCCTTCACATTCTCATAAATTTAACATTTGCCATATGATTGGGGTTCAAAATATGAGCAGGAAATAGAAAATTAAAAAAACATAGAGAAGAGCTTTAGCTGGTAACATAAAAACTAATTCACATGGGGATACAGTGAAACACAAATCTTCAGCCGCTCACCAGTGCTTTTGTGCCAGGAGTCCATGTCTGCCGCTGGGCAGTCTCACATGCTCCCGGGTTGCCCACCAAGGGCTAAAACGTTTTACTGAAAACTCTGACTGACACAGGGAAAGAAACCTGTTTTCATTATCTCTCACAAAAGATAGAGCAAAAGCCCTGGTCAACAGGCCCACGAGTATGACAAATCCTATTTTCCTATCTAAAATACAGTGACTGTAACAGAACACAAGAGATACAGCTATATTTTATGTATGCTAGCTTTCACCTTTATAACAAGAGATCTCTGTCATTTCCTCAGCATCATTTCTCAATTAGCCTTACAGTATATCTCATAGTTTTCTTACAGTGATCATTTAATTGAACATAATTCAGTTTTAAAACAAAACTCCATATATACTTAAAACTGTGATCTACGCACAGTTAATCTATTTTTCCTCTGAACCGAAACTTTTCAAATTTATTGGGCAGACACTGTTCTTACTTGCACTATCATTAATCTGCAGCAAGAATTTGGTTTACAGACTTTACATTTTAATCTAATATTGAAATTAACATGCTGCAACGAAAATAAGAGGACTGTTCTGGACACTACCAAAACAAATGTATTCTGTGGGAAAAAATTAACATGAATGTAACAATCAGGAATAACCTGATAGTTTCCATATGGATTACATCTGTGCAACACTGGCTTGGAAAGGATAGTTCCATTGTTCTGCAATTTACACCCAGCGTCTAGTTCATAATGACCCCATCAAGCAGAAACTGTTCATTGGTCAATGGCACATGAGTTAACAATGACATCTGAGCATTTTACAGGTCATCAAAATTCCACTGTACCTATCATAAAAAGATCAGAGAATATAATGAAAAGAACTGGAAAACAATGCCTCATTCTGAGACTTCTACACACATTGTGTAACATAACCCTTCTTGCTAAACATTTGTCCAAAACTTTTTTTTTTTTTTTTTTTTTTTTTTTTTTTTTTTTTTTTTTTTTTGCACAAATAAAGGAATGGGAAATAGAGCATATTTATCACCACAGTTAGGAACTTCCAGACTTGTTCATGAGTTCTCAGTATACTTGTTTAACAGGTAATTTCTGTTGCTGTAAAATATAAAACTAAACGATAAATATCTGTACCTGTAATGCAAACCAGCATTTCATATAAATTAAAAAACCCTCCCACTAGGCAGCAACCTTCTTGTACTGAAAAGATGCACCAAGGGTTTCCCTGGTTATATTTCTATGCTGTTTGCAGGGCGGAGAGAAGACAGTTGCACGTAGTTACCCAACACAGGGAATGATTTATCTTTATATAAGCATGCCTAAAACAAGGAACATGATGTCCCACCGAGCTGTGTTGAACTTGCTTGGCTAAAAGAAATTGCTGATACAAGACATTTAACTTTACCTTTAAATCAGTGGCAAAGAATGATAAAACTCAAAGAACAACTGTAAAACCAAATCATATTTCCTTTCCTTTTCCTTTTCTTTCTTCTAATTGACTCTGCACTACTGAAGTACATGGCTCTTATTTCAGTGGGAGTTGGTACAGACCTTTAAAATTCTCTCACGGCTCATTGCCATTCACTCAGCTAAGAATGAATCTATCAGTTATCTAATGTGAGTGACTCCCAGAGCACATGCGTAGAGATTTTCAAGTATTTTACACATTCAGCTGACACGAAAGAGAATGAAGTGGCTAATTTGGTTACAATGAATGAGTTTTGCCCATGAGATTTATGTTTCTGTATAGCTCATGGTTACAAAGACTAATTTCTGTAGGATCAGCTCCAGCACACCTAAAAAATTAAATTTGGTCTCCTTCCCATTACCTATTCCCAACCTATTACTTCCTTTTACATGGATAATCTCTGGTCACACCAATTCATTGGAAATGTGTTCCTAAACAGAGATTTCACATGCAGTACAAGTCCTCAGAATCTGAGCAGTTTTTTGTTTATCATCTATAATAAGGCACTTTTAATAGTAAGTTATATTTAATAGAGTGACATAGCACTAACTAAACCAAAGATACCTTACTCTAATGATAAAAAAACGCATCCTTGCTTTAAAGCATGAGGTGAAGTAACTAGTTTTATTCCATTTGTAAGATAAAAATGTAATTTTTGTAAAGAGTATATTGTAACTAAAATTATCACAAATGCCTGTGTTTAATCAAAACTTAATATGAAACAGATTCATCATGCAATTTTTCTGCCACTAAGGGAAACACAATGTTTGGAACGACTATAAACGGGAAAACTGCCACCCACTGGGAGTAACAGAATCAATGCTATGGAATAATTTATGATTTGCTGGCCTATGGAAAACAATTGCCTTTAGGCAATCCTTTGCAAAGCTATCAAGCAACATTTTGCTCATATGAAATAAGAAAAGGGAGATATAATTCTAGATTTTCTTTTCTTTGTCTTTCCAGAAAACTTATTGTAAAGGTTTGTATTTATCATATATGCAGTTATAATAGCAATAAAACATAGCACTAATTTTCTATCCAGAACAGCTAAAAGTCAAAGCATCTACTCCACTTCAGTGATTTCTGTCCTTACATAAGTTGGACCTCCTTACACTTTTGAATCAGTTAATTTGTTCTCCTCCTTATTTAACATCAAATTTCACGTGAGGTTTGTTCAGTGTTTCTTCATATTTAAAAATTAAGCTTACTGCAAGGCTTAGCATTGTCTTAGTTCTTTCAGCATCACCAGTCTGACTTTCTCAATTACCTTCATTTCATTCAAAAGCCTTACTCCTTTCTCTGACATTTTCCCTTAAACAGAAAGTCTTCTCTCACCCTGTAAAAGCCTGTAATATTATTTTAGCCTTAATCAGCAAGTGCTATAATTGCATGAAATTTAAAGCTAGCAAGATAGCCTAGAAAACATAATTCTTTGGTTTAAAAATGTGTTTATCCTGAAGACTCTCAACTGCAGTTTTATCACACAGTGCTGAGTTTGTGCCTAAAAACTAATGGGATCACACATCAGTCTGGCAGCTAACCAAGATTTTTTATTTTGAGACGCTGCTGTCTCTACCCTTAATTCAGACTCCTTTGTCTGTTTAAGCATTTATCTTCCACCATGTGTTACCTATGTGCACCCAGAAGCCTGTCAGCTATCTAAGCTCTTGTTACAGGGCTGGGGAAGCTTTGAAGGGTAACCCCAGAACCTAAAGTGACACTTGAATGGCGTGTAGGTAACTGAAATAGTCTCTGGTGTCACTGAAGGAGCTGATCCACTGTTTGAAAAAGAGGTCAGTCTGCTCTAAGAACTGTGCCGTACATGTCAGATGTCGTAGTTGCTCTCATACACCTCAAATGTCTCTTGGTACCAATGCCTACGGAACCAAATCCCACACACCTTGACATCTTGTTCTTTGGAGCAAAAAATACATCTTTTTGGTTTTTTGCTTGTTTGAATTGCTTGATGTAAAAGGTCTCTATAGGCTCAGAGAGCAAAAGCTTCCGACAATGCCTTTGCATTGGCTAGGAATCAGAAGACATATGAGTATAAACTAGGATATCTAGAGGTAAAAGGAGCTACGGGTATGCTTGACTTGTAAGAAATCACAATGCTTAGCCATGGATCTCACAGCTTCATCACAGAATGAAGCTCATCTGGGTATGCAACTAAATCCCCAGATGCAGTCGGTCTTCCTCAGCTGTAGCCTCCCCAGCTGGGACTTCAGAACACCCAAAAGCGTGAATTTGTTTCTGTTGCGATTATGAGTTTCAGCGATGACATTTATACAATTCTGTATAAATATTCTATTTTATCCCAGTTTTAGCAAATTAAATCAATCTTCCATTCTTTGATAATACCTGGCAGATACAATGGATTTAACTGTAAAAGGAACACAGTTTCACAATCCCTGGAAAATCTTTCTTGTAGCTTTCATTAATCATGAAGCATCTATTTTTGTTTTGGATGATATTAAACAGCTGGATTTCTTTCCATGCAGCCTCACAAAAAATCCATTAAGCAAATTGTCTGAGGCCTCACATACAGATCGAATGGGTGCAAGCATTTTTACTTGAGCCACAAGCTTCGTTTCTCAAACTATTTTTCTTGCTTTTTCTAGCTAGTATTATGGATTATCTGCATGCTTAAATTTATGCTTGCAAACCGCAGAAGAAACTGTGCATAAATATTTTTCCAGACCAAAACAAAACAAAACCTATTTTACTCCTAAAATTAGTATCTACTAGCCTATTCTATTCTTTATTTTCTGCTACTGTCTTTAATATTACCCATCCCTTCAGTGCCTGGTAGGACTTTGTTCTTCAGTACTGGCTGATAGCCCTAATATGGAAAGTGTAAGCTTCTAGACTACAGATAGCACACTCATTATCATAAAATTCTGTCTCTGGAAGATGAAAAATTATAGAATAGTTCCACAAGCTTCTCTGTCATGAGCAAACAGTTTCGCAGTCAGTTCCTGAAGAAGATGGAGTGAACATCAGTATAATTAGCTTATTATTAACTTATTTTCTTAGGGTAGGTATACAAAACTGCACTCTCTTAACACACCACTTTAAACAGGCTCCTCACTGAATACAGTACATTGGGACTTATTTTGTAATGTGTCAAACATTTGATAAATACTGTTCAGGACAAATCACTATGGAACAGTTTTTCAAACTATCGATTCATCTTTCAATATCAAGACAAAAATACCTGACACAATACCTTTTTTCTCTATTAAAAATGATTACTATTTTCAAAGTTACAATAAAACAATATTTTGTTAAACAGTGAGATCTTTGGAAAAAATGAAACAGTAGTAAAATATAAGGTAAGCATACAGTGTTTATTTCAGAGGCCATTATTTAGGGGGAAAAATCTACTAGCTTCTCTATTATTATTGTTGAATATTATGGTTTATTTTCCGGCTTAACATAGTATCTGCTTTTATATTCTATTTCTCTATGAGGATGGTCAGTGAGGTTATTTTGCCATGTCTTAATCTTGTTTAAATTACATTAACTTTAAAAAATAGATCCATTGAGTAACATTTATAAACTTTTGTCAAAAGACAGTCACATTCTATGCTATTGCCCATTTACACAACAAAAATTCAAACTGTATCCCTAATGACCATTGGCAATTCAGGCAGTGACACAAGCCTCACAAAAGACTCCCAGCATGACACTGAGAAACTATAATCAGAGTTTCACTGTTAATAAGTCCATAGGCTTTTAAAGAAGATTGCCAGAATGGTGCTAATTTTGATCCTACTCTTTCTTCAACAGCTAACTGTTAATCAGGGTCAGCTGAAGGATCAGGTTTAACACACAAAAAAGTCATTGACTACTGATAAAAAGATGTTTTTTTCTAATGTATATGAGATATCTGACTTATGTTTCAATCAAGTGGCTCCTTCCATTCTGAAAAAAACTGCAATTCTGATTCTGAGAAAGCACTAAAGGATATTACATGAATTACTGCAATAGAACAAGATTCACAAAAGATATCTATCTACCCAGAGGAGTTCAAAATCCCTCCAAACACTGAAAAATATGACTGTTAATCTATTACTAATCTTTACTTGAAAAAGCATACTTGACGATACATGAATACTGGAGCTATGTAAAAAAAGTACAAGTCAAGCTATAACTTGCATAAAAGTGTATCAGTCAAGATACTTTTAAAAAAATTACAGCAAATCCTTGATAATCCTCATAGAATTCACAAAACCAATTTGGATAATGGATAAAACTTTCTACTGGGAAAAGTAGCAAAATATATATAAAAGAAATTCAATGAAGCTGCATCTGCTGCTATGGAGTAGTTGGAATTGATGACAAAGAAAAATGGGCTCAATACAAAGAAGCATTCCCACAGACATAATGAGCATCCCCTGGAGTAGCATAGCAGCTTTAAATTGAATTCAGTAAAGGAAAAAGCGTTACCCAGATCTTCGCAGTTATAAGGCCAGAGTTTGCAAACACTGCTTTTGGCAAATCAGTTATTAAAAACAAAACACATACATGTTAAATGTGGAACACAGTAAACCCTGTTGCATTGCCAACAACACAGACCTTGGAAAATTGTAATTTGAAAGCTGGAAATACTAACAAAATGAAAACTCCGTATATTCTGTTGCAGGCTGAAACTAGTGTCACTGTTTCTTGTAAAATAACCTTCAAAATAACTGTCAAATCCCTGTGGATCCAAAGGTGGCCTGACAAAACCCAAGCCCCCAGCCCTGTAGGTGAAACCACAGTGTCCTCTCTGCCTGCCATGGCAGGCATCAGCCCTATGGACTGTGAAAACCAACATCCAATGGATGAAGTTTACACTGACTTCTAACAGAAGACAAACTGACCCATGTTTGACACCTACACATCAACACACTGATATTCAAACAGTTACATGCCTTCAAAATATTTTAAAATTTCTCCAGTACTTAAGTTATGGAGAAAAGCTTATGCTGGGTCACACAATTTGAGCACCTTACACATATAAGAAAGAGCAGGCTGTGGATGGCAGAACCTCTTCAAAGGGCACTGACTACCGCTCTACTCCTTGCACCTGACTTCCGGCTGTCTGGTACTAGAAGAATCACCATTCAGTTGACGCAGGTCACACTGATGGAGAAGAACACAATTTTCAGCCATCCCCCTTTGCTGTAGTAAGGAGCCACTCGGCTAAATTACCACTGAGTAGGTTTAACAACAAATCGTGCATTTTTTCCATATGGTGCATACTGTGAAATTTGTCACAGGATGCAGCAAATGAAAACAGTAAAATCATGTTCCAAAAAGTACTGTAAAATTACTATAAAATTGGTCCATCGCTGGCTATTAAGTAGGATGGGTCAGCATGCATTTTTGGCTAAGGAAATCCCAAAAGCTCTGTCCAACAGAATTTGGCACTAAATAACAGGCAAAAGAAAAAAAAAAACACCATTGTCAGAGAAGTTCTGTGATAATTCCTTTAGTCTGAGTCTGCTTAGCAGTCATTATCTGTTTAAGAAATGGGTAGAAGTTGGTGCAGAGACTGTGATCAAGCCCTTTCAGAGCACAAAGAAGGAAAATCACACCTTGACTCACACAGCAATCAGTAAGACTGAATTTGATTACTAAAACTAATTACTAAAGCAAACATTAATTTGTACAGTAAGAGTCAAAGATTGCTTCTTAAATTTTCTAATATTCTAATATTTCTGTAGAACACTTCTTTCTTCTTAGTCTTAATGGATCTAATAACTGATTTTGCTGGTCCTGTGGTAGTTTATTCCATACTGGTCCAATATGAGTAAAACGTGTCAAAATCCTAAAATCAAATTTTTTTAAGCTTGGATCCAATAAGCACTGCATTCTTTGTGCTAACCCAGAGTACTATTTGATTTCTGATGTGTAATCTTTTTAGAACAATGGCTAAGCACAAATACACAATATTTTTAAATTATCTGAATGCTTGTCCTAACATACATAATAATAAAGACTTCCAATACAACACCATGGTACAAATGAAAAAATATGTATTTTTATCACAACTCTATTTTTCAGTTTGGGAAGGAGAGGTCTTATACCGTCATAGTATTTTAATCTTAGTAGAAACATTAATGAACAGATTTAAATTCACCCTGATTAAAGACTGTTGGTTCATTACAGATGGGAAGACAGCCTTTATTCAGACACGACTTTCCATAATTGCAATTGACTGTAACTTTAATATGCAAAGATTACAAAAATGAGAACAATAACTGCATCAAATTTCCCCAAATTTGCTAGCATTGTATCTACTTGAGTGCCTGAGACCTGAGTATCAACTTCGCAGTTTCAGGCTTAAAGCTCTGGAAGTGGACAGGGACTGTCTTCATTGCTTCCTGAATAGACATGAACCAACTGATCTGTTACAAAACTATGTTTCTCACCTTTATAGCAAAAATATTGAGAATAAACAGTACTAACATGGTTTATCTGATGAAAGGATTTTTAAGGCTCACAAATACTGCAGATCTCCGTTATTTAACTTCATTATATCTTTTCCTATTTCTCCTCTACAAAGTATGTGACAACCTATCTTGAAGAAGTGGCATGACCTTAACTGAACATACTGCGCAAGAATAACGTAATGCTATTGCTCATGAAGGACACATGGAAGAAGCATCCCAAGAAACTAATCACTTTGACAGCCCACCTACCACTTGAATATAAAAATAACAAAGAAGCCCTGCTTCAAGTTGTTTGCTTGTTTTTCTCTTCCATGTTTTCTGGAAGGGTTCCATTCAACTAACTTTAACTAATCTGAAAGTCTGAACTGTCTAAGCAAGTTAAACGAAACAGGCAACTTCAGAAGTCCCTTATATTTGAGACAAGTATTTCATGACAGGTTGAATAATCCTGTGCAAATATTAGTTTCATAGCAGAGAGGAATCGTAACACAGAGATGGACTAAATACATCTACCTGACTACAGGAGATGAAGTGAAAACCGTTCTGAATAATTATCGGAGTACAGACTGTAGATTAGACTTTCAGATGCAGCACATAGAGCCCTGAAGGCTTTACAGCTGGATTGCTTCATTTCACCATCCTGACTGCAGTTCTCAAGGAGGCTGTAACTCAGACCTTTGGAGAACATAGGCAGAGCAAATCTCTCTTCCGGCTTGTCCCATGTGTTGAACGATGACAATCAAGAAAACTGGCTACCCTCTACTACCCTGTTGAAGTTGGATAAGAGCGAAAGGCAAACATCCTTTTGGTAGTTCTCTTTCTGCTTGTGGTTAAGTAACTCACCATAAATATTTTGAGAAGCGCGGAATAGAACAGCAATGTGTAAATGAAATTTACTGAAAATAAATATTTATGGCTGCTGCATTCATGGCTTCTTCATTCATAGCCTACTGCCTATGTTTGGTTTCTAAGCATAGCAAACCAGATGAGGGAAGTTTCTGTTTGGTCTCCAGAGTCACTGGAAACTCCAGTAGATATTTATCTAAGCTGTAAATCAAAATGCTAATTCTTAGTGTTTATAATGTACCAGGAAAGGAAGACAGAAATATTTAGGGGATGTGTTAAAGGCATGCAGACAACTCTTCTTTTGATTATTCTCTACCATGGACATTAACAGAGACACAATTCACACTAAGAAGAGGGTGCTTTCCCCAGAAACCTAAAACACCATGATCCTGTGCTCTACAGAGGACATTTGAATACATCTAGGAATTTGTCCTTGAGCCATACTGTGGCAACTAGCTGTGATACAGGGCACTTGACCTCTGCCATCAAGGTCCATTTAGGCACTTATTCTAATATAGAAGATGCAAAATGGCACTTTATTATGTACTGAACAGAATTATATAGTGTTCCACTAAGCCTCGCCCATCGTGGGTGGTTACTGCATTCCTGTAACGTAAGCACGTAATCTTCCGACCGCCCACACTGCCACCCAGTGTACCACAACAGTGTACCGCAACACCATACTACTAAGATTCAAATCATACTTCATATTACTTTGAAGTTAAAATGCAATGACACAAACCAGTGATCAATAAGATGTGTGCTTAAAAATTAAATATGAAACTTCACATACAAAGAGAAACTGCATTGTGAAGCATTAGGCCCTATAGCGTTGCCTGTGACTTGTGTGGAATTACCAATGTAGAGTTCACAACGCTTGGTCTGAATTTTGCATTTATACACCATAAAGGGGGGAGAAACCTTACACACACTCTGCTTTTAATTCACCATAAATGATAACCTTAGAGCTAAAACTTTGTCTGACAAATATTTAAAGACTCAAACATCTGCACTTTGCAGCGTATGGTAAAACAATGCGAAAAATCCAGATTCATCTTGATTTTCCGTAGCTTGCTTCTGAAATCTGGCAAAATGAATGATCATAGTAGGTACAGTGTTTAGTAACTTTCTACTTAAGACAGGCACGTATTAATTCATGCATATCACAGTCTAACATAGTCTAACGTACATGACAGTTTCTGTGTGATTGAACATGGTTGCTGAACAGCAGTTTTGAGTGTAATTGCTGTGAATTACAGAGGAAAACAATGTAAAAATTACATTCTTATTTATAATCTGGTAAAATAAGTTAGTATGTTCTATGCATTATATTTTTGCTTAAAATCTACTGTCTAAATGACCAATTATTGTTACTACAAATATTTTTAATTTTATTAGTATAGATAGTAGAAATGGAGGTATTTTATATCCTACATCCGTAATATGTGTGTGAAATATTGCCATAGACAAATACTCAAATAATAATGCTGGCTTTGCTGCAAAATATTTAAACAGAAAGAGAAAAAACATCTTGCATATTACTTGTAAGTCCTCTGCCACAATCCACAAATGTTTACTCCATTGGTTGTCAAATATTTTCTTGTTTACAAAGAACTTTTAAAAATGTTTTGTTCTTTCTTGTCAAAACTGCAAAAATGTTACTTCAATGATTTCACTTTGTCATATTATATTTGGGTTAAAAGGTGATGCACACATGACTAAATCAGGCCAAAATCATATGATGATGCTACCACCCAGTAGAGACTGTTGGGTACTTTGGGTGTCAAGAAGTTAATTCAAATCTGTAAGTATTTCACTATGCATGTATTTATTTATTTTTCTGATCCTAGACATAATGTTTCTATTGAGGAATATAAAACAACCTGTTTTGTTAAAGGTGTAATTTTCAGTGGGTTCTCTATATTACTGAAGGATTTGACAATGTCTTGATGTGTTCCTTGAAAACTGTGGGAGTTATGAAGAAAAGTGTAAGGCAAGAATAAGGGACAGATGTGGCTGTTTCAAAATTTATCGACACGTGAAACATTGTTTACTGGAAGTACAAAACCAATTTTCCAATCACGAAGATGGAAGATATCAGCCCAATACACAACATATACCAGTTCAAACATTCTCTTCAAGCATCTCTTACTTCAGAAAAGTCTTTCTTGGCAGTATGAAATTAGCATACATGTTCAGGAATGCTCTAATATTCTAATATTCAGGAATGTCATAACATCCTTATATGGAAGCTAGAGTGGAGAGTGAGGTGCATTGAGAACTGGTTGAAGGACAGAGCTCAGAGGGTTGTGATCAGCAGCACAGAGTCTAGTTGGCGGCCTGTAGCTAGTGGTGTTCTCCAGTGGGTCAGTACTGGGTCCAATCTTGTTCAACATACTCATCAATGACCTGGAAGAAGGGACAAAGTGTACCTTCAGCAAGTTTGCTGATGATACAAAACTGGGTGGGTGGCTGACACATCAGAAGGCTGTGCTGCCATTGCACCAGGCAAGAATAACCCCATGCACCAGCACAGGTTAGGGGATGACCTGCTAAAAAGCAGCCCTGTGGAGAAGGACCTGGGAGTCCTGGTGGATAATGAGTTAACCATGAGGCAGCAATGTACCTGTGTGGCCAAAAAGGTCAATGGTATCGTGGGAGGCAGGTCAAGGGAAGTTCTCCCCCTCCTCTACTCTGCCCTAGTGAGGCCACATCTGGAATACTTTGTCCAGTTCTGGGCTTCCCAGTTCAAGAGAGACAAGGAACTACTGGAGAGACTCCAGTGCAGGGCTATAAAGATGAGCTGGGAACTGGAGCATATCTCCACCTGGATGTGATCCTGTGCAACCTGCTCTAGGTGAACCTGCTTTAGCACAGGGGGTGGACTAAATGATGTCCAGAGGTCCATTCCAACCCCTACCCTTCTGTGGTTCTGTGATTGCATCTATAAATAGTCTTAAAGAAATGGCAGCAAGGTATGCCACCTTTTCCCCATTTGATTTTCCGAAGTTATCAAATTTGAAATGGCAGAAAATGAAAAAATCCAAAAATACACTTTCCTAAGACTTTGTAGACAAAATAAAAAAATAAACTATTTAATGATAGAAAATTAATATAATTAATGTAATTGCATAGTGTGTGTGAAGACAGAAATTTAAAAATTAGAAATCATGATGAACAGACACAAAGTAAGAATTAGATAGGAGAGAACCGTTAGTTTTACAGCTTAGAAAAGCAGGCATTATTTTCCCAGTTGCATTAGGTCAGTGGGTCCAAGTTCACGACAGCGTTTATTGTGGCTCCAGTCCAGACTGAATTCAATGGGAATCTTTCCATTGACTTCAGTGCACCCTGGATCAGCAACTACCTGTCATGTCTTATATTGTTTTTGTCAAAATAGAGTAGTTCAGACTAGTTTGCCTGACATTCCAGAAATCTTTAATTACCTGTTTTATTATGGCACCATTCTCATATTTATCTTCTTAATTACAATTAACTCTGCTGAAAATGTAGTATGGAATGAATTCAGTTAAAAAACTTGCCAGAATGAAAAAGAAAACCTCAGACCTAAATAAAATCTGTTAAAAATATATACACCTAAAGTGGACCTAGACGTTATAACTGACAGGAAAACCTGCATTTGGTCTAAAAAAATGTGGTTGAGCTTACAGCAAGCACTGTGCAATTAAAGGACAATTATTGGAAGTATTGTGCTGTCAAAGCTGTCATCTCCCCCTTCCTCGAGTAGGAACAAGACTAACAACATCTGTTGTAGCAGCTCCATCAATCACAAAATCATCAGCAGGACTCTGCTCTGTCTACTCCAACAATTCAGAAATTAGAAGAAGAAATAAAGAAACAATGACTAAAAAACTTATTCAACTAACCAAATCTACTTGTAAAGAAATAATGACGCACGGCATATGCTACCAAAGTCTTACTGCATCGGCTGTTTGTGTAGAAAAAAAACCACTCCACCTGAATAACCATTTCACTTCATACATAAATGTACAGGTCAAAGTCAGAATTTTCAGAGAAATGAGGTATTCTTTAGAGATCCACAAGACATTTTTTTCAGAGCAAATACTAGTCCTTACTTACCTTATGACTGTGATGCTGACACATTTGAAAAGCTTGAATATTAGTGTTAAAGCTAAAAATTTTGATCGACTCACACCAACCAGTTTTTGACTCTCCTGATCACTTTTCTTTTAAAGACTACCAGGAAATATTTTCTTCTAAACATTTTACTTTTAAAGAGAATGCGTACTTCAAGGTAATATAAAACTTGAATGAGTACTTAGTACTCTGTGAAACATTTTCACAAGTACTAAATCCAAACAACACATGATCTTTTGAGCACCGGAAATACAACAGGATTTTTACGCTTTAATCTACTGAGAGATTAAAAACAGAAATACCACAATAATCAGACTAGGTGCATTACTAAGTAACACTTTCAGGAAGAAATACATTTTTCAAAAAGGCCCAGTGCATAGATATAGTATAGAATTTTTATGTTACTTTCTAAGTATTTCATATATCAGTATATAAACACAGACATAAAATACAAATTTGAAGTAAATGTCTTCTTATTAACTAAAACTGGTACAAACCAACATCACATCAACATAAAGTGCATCACTCAAAGCATATCATTGGGATGAGCACATTTGTGCGTACATGTAGCGTAAGTATTTCACTTCCACTTAACTCAGCCAGTGGTCATCATCTGTTTCAGTCAACACTAACACATTGTGCTGCTCCAGCTATTTGTGAAATAGGAAGACAGGATTGACAAAGTATTCACACATGATGCTGCATCATCAAATGTGGCTGTTATCAGAAACAACTCTGCAAATACAATTGATAAATATGACTACTAAAAGCACAAAACCTGGGCTATTTTATTACAGCTGAATAGCAGCTTTCCTCCTAAACAGACTAGCATAGCATTTACAGTCCACTGTCTATTGCAGAGGTTTTGACTATGAATTTTAAACTTCCTTCCATGAAAAGTTCGAAACAATTACCAAGTCTTCCATTATTCACAGTCCCACCCTGCTCCACAGGTAACTGGCTATTTTCACTCTCACATGGTCTACCTAACTTAACCAAGTTAAATGTACAGAAATCATGTTACAATTACTTTCTGATTCTGTCATAGACATGAATGGGAACTTCAACACCTTAAAATTTGCACATCTCATCTAACTGTATCTTATAAAATACATTCTCTCTCCACACAGCTTTCATTCAATTCACACTTTTCACTCAAATATGATTGTGGTGTTAACATTTCTCTCCTCCGTGAGTCTCATGAGAACATACACATGGCTAGCGGCATAAAAAGGTGCGATCAAGGTGAAAGAAAATTCTGTAGCAGTGGTAAACACAGGCAAAATATAATTAATGTAATTTTTCAGAATTTCATCCATTTTCAAAAATATTTCAAAATATATGTCAGTTTATACAATGACAGTCAGTGATTTAAAGCTGTACTGAAGAAGAAAGTTCTTTAGAATCAGCTACATCTACGTTTTAATAAGATAATGTCGTTATTTCCTATATTACTATTATTATGATTGGCTGACAGGCCTTTGTTCTGAGAACAGGATCTACACAGAACATTGTCAGTACACAGATAGCATCGCTGCTAGCAGTTCTGTGTTTTGTATCTGTTCTTTTCATAGTTTCCTACGCAAAGAAAGACCAGAGAGGCAACACTGAACACGAGACTATTTAACAAGCCATCTTGCCTCAAGGTGTTGCATTAAAGCTAATTTGTTCATAGGGAAGGGAGAGGGAGGAACATTACATGGCACACAAAAGAAAAACAGCCCAAAATTTTTTTGTTCTGCATACGACATGTAACAGGAATTTTGTCTCCCTGGTTCCTGTTTCTATTAATCTCAGCATGGCTATAGCTGCAGTAGAATTACATTAACTTTAGGTTCACTGTTCAAATATACAGGCTACCTGGCTATATCAGTTTCTATGTTGTATTTGAAAGATTTTTGCTTTACGAAGAAAAACACAGCAACTTCAGATAGATATTTCCATATCCTTAGTGTACCTTGAACACATTGCACAAAGAATTCTGCTACTACAGCCAGCATAAACCACATGTTTTTCAGAGTATGGATTAATCTAGGTCTGGCATTCCCAGTGCAGTTCTAAGAGATCAAGAGTCTCGAGGAAAAAAGACAGCACAGAAAGAACCGTGCCTCGACTGTACCACCCAAGGAGACCTTCCGGTGTGCTCTTTGCAGCCGGTCTTGTCTATCCCGCATTGGTCTTTTCAGCCATCAGCGCGCTTGCAGTAAGCGTGGGTAAAGCCCTTCCCAAATCTTCGTCCGTGAAGCCAGGCCATGATGATGACGATGATGATTTACTTAGCTTTACAACCTGCTTTTTCCTGTTCATAAATTTGGGGATTAATAAAAGTAACAATACACCAGAAAATAGCCACAACTCTCAGAGGCTGGAGGCAACAGAAGTTCAGTTCAGCTCTGCTCTCCATCCTAGCCAGTTGCCTCTTAGATGTTGTCTCAAGGTGCATTCATTTCACCACACGCTCTTTTTATTTGCTAAAGCAAGCGGGATCATAGGATGGCTATTTTGAAAAAGACTAACTTAACAAATTAGGCCATGCCTAACACTAATGTGGCTGAATGGAAGAAATAAAGATTGTTTGCATGTATGTTTGTGTGGGTGGGGTATCCATGGAACCTGCTGAGCTGTCCCAGGGCCACAGTTGCGTGAGGCTTGTGGACGATACTGAATCATACAGTTTCGACAGTACCATCCAAGGCCTGTCTTGAGCTTAGGCAGCCTACTTGACTATGACAGGGAGGGCACAGCAGAGTTCAGGCCCTTTCTCCCACATCAGTGCCCCAACTACCAGGGTATCCCACCAGAGATCAGACTGAATTACACAGAAGAGGAGCAGGGTGGAGGCACTTACATGTTACACATCAAAAACACACTGAAACAGCAGAAGCAATTAAATTCCACAAGACATCCCTCTCAGCCTCCACAATCCAGCTCACTTTCCATCACATGAAAGTCAATTACCTTCTACCTGAATAGAGGAGCCCACATATCCCATGGCTGAGGATAGGTTTCATTTTGTACAGCCCAAGCACAAACTTCAACCACAAAGTGCTGCACAAACCCACATCCAAGCTCTAAATAGATGGGAACATGCAGTCTGGTGCTACACCAGCAACAGAGGCAGACAAACAGCTATGACTAGGTGTCTTACATTTCCTACTGGTAACCTTCAGCTAATTCTGAGTTAGCACGTAGACTTTTTGCTCTTCAGAAGACCCTCCACTGCTTATAAATGAAGGATGTAGCGCAAACTGGCTTGCCCTGTTAGGATTGTGTAAATATTTTGTAGTTGTGTATACACTGGAAGTCACAAAATCACAGAATTGTTTTGGTTGGAAGAGACCTTTAAGATCGAGTCCAACCGTTTACCCTGCACTTCCAGGGTCCCTAAACCAAGTCCCTCAGCACCACATCTACATGTCTTTTAAATACCTCCAGGGATGGGGACTCTACCACCTCCCTGGCCAGCCTGCTTCAGTGCTTGACAAGCCTCTCTGTAAACGTATTTTTCCTAAAAGCCTACATAGAATCATAGAATCATAGAATCATCT
>NW_010407620.1:33481-57517 GCF_000710305.1 Buceros rhinoceros silvestris | reverse complement strand
GAGAAGAGGGGGGACGGGGGGAAGGGGGGCACTTCTCAGAATAACAATCATGATTTGATTTAAATTAGGTATATAGGACTAAATTGCTATTTCAGTCTCTCACTTAAAAACTTGTTTTGCTTTCTGTTCTGCTTTAAAAAAAATGGAAGGAAATTTCTATTTTCAAACTTTTCAGCTATCAAGCAGTGAATTTCCAGCTGAAAGTAATTAGAATCTTACATTTTAAACCACACTCACGAGTGTAAATGGATAACACGATACATGCATTGGATTCTTTTCCAAGGCAATATAAGCAGACGGGTCATTCTTACAATCTAGTAAGATTACTTTCACTAGAGAGAATGAAGACTATGTCTAGACAGACACCTCATCCTGGATAGCCATAATTCAAATAGCCTGATTTAGAACAGAGAAGCCCTTCAAAACTCACATCATTGAGAAGACACACTTCCCCTACGAAATCCTGCTTCTTCCACAAGAAGTCATCACTCATTCCACATTCAATAATTTATATTCTCTGAGGATGGCTTTTCTATTTTCAGATCCCTAAATAAATAATTACTGTTCCCAATAATCCAAACAGATACTGTTTCCAAAACCATGCAATGCCTTTGATCAAAAAGTTAATATCTTCAAGCAGTTTGGAGCCTTTAAACTAGTAGTGCCTGGTAATGCTCTTCCTCACCTTGTTAAAAAGCTTTAATTCTGCTTTCCGTCTTCCCAACTCACTTCCGGTTCAGGAGTCTGGTGCAATTCTTCCCTGTGACTCACAGCTCACAAGTCCCTTTCCCTTTCCTAAAAGGTAGGTGGTCCTCTGTTTCTCTGTTGGGACTTTCCAGTTAGCGTGATAGCTTGAATTTATTACTCCATCAATTTATCTTGGTTGTACTAAAATACATTTTCAAAAGATAGTTGATGTTCACTTTATTCTAGGTTTTAGTATTTCTCTAAAAATGGTACATCTAGACTGCTACAATAGTGTGTGTTTCATAGCTCATCAACTGCCCTATAAGGTTTTCTTCTGCCTAATACACAGTTATATGATTTTAATATAGCTGTCTCTGTATAAAGTTCTTCAGGTTTTTTATTTTATTTTATTTCTATTTTATACATCATCATTCATGATTAGAAATAACAGGCTTAAGCATCATCCAAAAAAAGTGTAGTTATGTCAGGCTAAATCCAAAACCAGATAGGTGACTAGTTGGATTAAACACGGCACATCATCTCAGCGTAAGAGGAGAGTGTTGCTAATTGGGACTAAGTTACAGACCTCATTTAATCTATTGCAGAGGCAAAGTATAAGCAGTGTGTTAAATCTCAGCTACATCACATGAAACTAAACGATACATTAGACCATTCAACTCATGCATACATTACCTTTATGCCGGTCTGACAGAGCTCGAGACAACTACTGCTGAATGGTACCCGCTCAGCAGTTCAATAGCATACCACTACCTGCTGAAGCTGTGTTCCCTGACCCTTGCATGGCTGCCCAAAGGAGAAAAGAGCCATCACCAAAACACAGAGAAAGATGGACATCCCACTTGTTTTGTGGGTATTTTTTTTTTTAAACATGAAGACAAGCTGCATTCTCCTCTTTATTTTCAGCAACTGTCCTAGAAGAATGAATTGCTATAATCAACTTTCCATGTGTTTTCTGGAACCACAGACAAAATCATTGGCCTTTAGATGGTCCAGAGTTTGGGGACACCATGCCTGCCAGAAGCTTCCATGTAAGCGTGACACAAAATCAAGATGAGCCTCCTAAATCCTGCTTGAACAGCATGATGGTCTTTGTAACGCAACCATATTTTCTATCTATCTACTTCCAGACCAGAGCAGCCAAACCATAGCACAAGCAGAGTAGCTGGGGTCCATCTGCAAGTACTGACCATTACCTATGTCTTTGTGCCTTGTCATTTTAGAACTCATGATAAACTTTTTAGATGATATATCAACACTCTGAAAAGATGTAGGTAATAAAGAAGGCCTAAGTATTTCTGTTAAACTGTATTTGGCCCAGATACAAAACCAGAAGAGTTGAGTCACTCCACCTCCACCTTTCAATAAGACACGTTCTGATGTGTTCTATTGAAGACATGCCTTCTTAAGTATGAAATTGTTTAAAAACACCCACTTCTGGAATTCAGAAAGCGGGAACACAAAAATACTACTACTCAGAAAACAAGTGAATAGAGAACAAATATGGAAGGTTTTTTCTCTGAAGAGTATGAAAGCAAGGAGAATTCAACTTGAAATTACTAAAGCAATTAGAAAAATCTTATCTAAACAAACAGTTGACAGGCAGGCTTGACCCAGTGCCTTTTCTCTGTGCATAAAATATTCCCTGATCTAGAAATAAAGTAGTTCAGGTAACAACTGGGCAGTTTACTATGTCTTATTTCATTTAAGATCTGCAAGCCTTCCTTTCCATGACAACAAGACCAAAACTTACAAGAAGCCAGTCTTGACAAAAAGGTAGAGTCTAGAGAGGTCTATATGTCTGTAAAGTATTTCCACACTTGAGCTATCTCACAGCTGATTATAAAGGCTTAAAAGGGAAAAACCTGGTGTCAGATAAGCACACACAGTGCTGATATCCATGAGACCCCCCCATATGTACTAAATTGATATTTGGCTATGAAGAGAAAGAAAAACACAACCTAATCATCAGCCACCTTCTCAATATTTTCCACACCCTGTTACATATTCAGAACCCAAGTTAGAAAGCTGTGCAGCACTTTTAAAAGGCTAACTCTTATGCATTAAAGTGTCACAAATTGGATGGAAGGAAATTTTACACGCACTGGTGGCTAAATTGAGATCCAAAGAGGTATATTGAAATACCTGAAATACATATACCTTGCTGGTGTTTGTATATCAAAAGTACATATATAGCAGTTAAAGTACAAAAAGTTACAGACTTTTCTGTAGGTCTGTAAAAATAATATATAATATTTTAAGAACAGCTTTTTTATTTTCAAAGCACTTTGTCAAAATACTTCAAAAGGTTAATATTTCAGGAAGGGCCAAGGTGGTTGAATTGTCTGCTGCAAACACCCATTGTCTGGTGTTTTACATATGACACAATGGAATCAAATTCTCAGTAAACCCTTCATAGACATTATATTATTCTAACAGTGAAACACTCATCAAATACCCATCAGTCCCACTTGCCTGCTCATAACTCAAGTACCACCAGGTCTTACAATAAAAAATATTATCCTACAAATTGTGCGTATGGGGAAGGAAGGTTAATAGTAATTTCCTTTTCCTCTTTTTTTTTTTCTTTTTTTCTTCTCATTGCTCTCCGGTTAGTTTGACTCCACTACCCAATTCTTGGCAATGTCTATGTCTTCCTTCCTGCCAATAAGGGAGGACCATGTAAATAATTTCTTTGAGCCATCTCCATGGATTCCTGAAGAGTCCTGGGTTTCTGCTCTGTTCTTCATACACCAAAGTCACCAGCCTGTACCTTCTCACTTCCCACTGCTGCAACGGTTTGACCCGTGTCCATCTGCAGCCTACACCCTTGCTCCTTGGAGCAGGGCAGGGAAGCAGCATGTACTCCACTGACTTCCTGACAGAGGAAACAAGTAAACCAAGAGCATCCCCACTGGGATCTTCCATCCCTATGGCAAAGAGAGACGGATGCTGTGTAGGAAGCAAAATGGCAAGGTGCACAGCAGGATCACTGGGCTTTGTGCCTTCAAAGCTGCCAACATCCTCTGGCCTCAGGGACCGCTGAGTCTGTGGGGCTGGGATCATGGAAAAGAGAGTAACTCCTGCTGGCTTACATACTTGCTTTGTAACATCAAGGCTCACTCTCCAACTACAAAGACCAGAAAGCAGATTTTTAAACAATAAGCTCAATTTATGAGAAGCTTTATTGAGCAGCTCAGGAGCATCCTATAATAGGCTCTGTCTAATGCATGCAGTGCTGTAACACTCATCACATATCTGACGATTCTTATTTCCTGTTAATAAATTGTTCTTGATGTTATTCCATTTAAAACTATTTTGATAATTTCTCAAAACGAATTAGAATTCTTCAGGACTTTTTCAATGTCAAAGGGGTGAGCTTTTTGAAAAACCTATTGCAGCTAACATTTTTAAAACATCCTACGTGTCCTATTTTCAGTGTTTTCCAGAATGAAAATTCAAATTTTTAATTCTGCTCTGGATTTTTTTTTTTATTAAAACCTGACAGTTTTCTTTTCTAGAAAGATGAAAAGTTAGCTTATTGTCCTAAATCAGGAGGAAAATGGGTTTAGGTAGGATTTCAAATTCTTGTGGCATGGGATGTCTTGCCAGCTCTAGAAAAAGCAAGAATCCTTAAGAACATTTTTGTTGCTTTTCAGATAGCTAGCTCCTAACGTGCAGTAAAAACCCAGAAATGAAAAATCAGATCTTACCATTCTGCTTCTCTTACCATCACAAACTCGCAGCAGCCTTGACAAACAGAAATTTCAACCATGCAGATTGGCAACATAGATAAAAGGACTGCTCAGCCTGTTGCACGATCAATAAACACGTCCAAGCTGAAACAAACCCTCAGATCGGCCCATACCAGGCAACTGCTCAGGACAAAAGTCCCAGACAACCCAGGTGCACACTAGCTCCTAGCAAAGTTAGACTGAGTGCGGCTTGCTTGCAGTGAGGTGTGGGGTCATCAAGCAACAACATCCTACTAGCACGGAAAATCCTAACATTATGGTGACATTCGTTACTGTAAAGTGTATATACTGTTAGATAATAGCACCAAGCAAAACTAGTCTGTGGAGAACCTCAGCAACAGAAATGCAAACATTTACTATTACTAGAATTTATTCCTTGCTCTCCTTTTGCAAAGACAAATCTGCAGTCTTCTGACTGCCTGAAAACAGTCTTTTCCCTCGTAGCTGGAGCCAACAGAATTAGGAGATAAATCACAAGTCATCTTGTAAACCCTGCTAACTTGATTGCTTGCTTAAGGGGCATATTCTCCAGGGAACTGTTTTAATTAGTTTGATTATTTTACCTGCTGGCCAACTCTATTTATCTGGCTATAAAAATGGCAGATTGAAATCTGCAAATACAGCACCACTTTCTCCTTGCATGCAGTGCATTTAAATATATCAAAATACTTTAAAATGGTAGTTTTAAAGACAGTAAGATACAATTTCATGTACTAAAATGGTAAAACTGAGAGAGGAAAAAAATACATTGCTTGAAAAGTCACAAAATGAGTCAATATTAGATGTCACTTAGAGGAATAGAGGACTATTACCCCAGATGCATTTGTACCATCTTAAGAAAAGCGAATGTATGTGTTTACACTGTATTACACCTAGCAGAATACCTCTAAATTAGAGATTATTTGTTTCTGTACCCGCATTGCTTATCACATGTCTACATTGCTTCCTATATGCATGTAATAAATAATCACCAGTCAAACAAAAACACGACAACAGACAACAGTGTACGTTGTACACATTTATGTACACATAAATTAAAAAGTTGGATGTTTTTCAGTGCGTACTCCACAATGTAATTGCGTTAATATCTATTGTCTCTATTTATGAAACAATTACAGTTCCTGCATAACTAGTCTTGTACACAGACATTCTCTGTAACTGCTCTGTCCCATTCCAACTGACCATATATTCAAGACCCGGATCTAGCAACATATATTCCTAGCTTTAGCATTGCATTATGCCCACACTCTCAAATCTCACAAATCCTAGGTACTATTGGAAAGTTTTGATTTTTGGCAAGACGATGCATACTTTTCAGACTCAAAATCTGATCTTAGAGGAACCAGATTGGCTTTCTTTCCTTGGTGTCTTTAAGTGGTTTTCTTAAAAGTACTCACATTTCAAAGGTGCAATGCCATTCCACTAAAACCACTGACAAAATCTTACGTGCAAGCAGGCTAAATTAGAAATGAACTTGTATCTATGATTAAAAACCCCCAAAGCTGTTTCTCTGGAAACCCGCTGAGTTGTAAAAGCCTTACAAAACACTTGGGAAATGGGGGATCACCTAATTCAAACTCTACACTTCAAATGGACGAACAACGAATTGGATGAATGTTCCCTGCAATCTCCCATCTCACAACAAGAGAACAATTATTAAGATTTTTTTGCCCATCAGTGCAGGACTTGCAGACCTATTTTTTTTTTCACAAATGTCCGTGAAAATAAGCTTCTCATATGTTTGGATTTTAAAGGAACTGACATGTATGATGACTGTTCTGCACACAGATTACTTTAAAAGTAAATGGGTTTTCAGTACAATTCAGTTTCCTAGGACAAAATTGCCTCAGACTTTCTTCACTGTATTTTCTTCTTTTTACCAATGCTTTCAATGGCAATCACCACTGAATCAAAAGGAAAACATATTAATACAATTTTTGTTGTTGTTTGGTTAGGAGGAAGCAACAACTTTTAAATGAGAATCTGTTTAAAATAACCAATGAAAATACTTCCACATTTTGAAGAGCTCTTAATTCTGAGAGTGATTTATTAAAGTTCTGATGTCAACACATGCCATAAAATGAAAATGGAGAGCATAAGCATCTTGGAGCATTAAGGTTATTGGAAACAGTTCTTCGTTTCTTTCATTCACTTTTCATTCCAAGCGGATAAGAGCATTCAGCTCATATCTGATCCTAGCCCACCACAGTCTGTTGCATGGCCATTCTGAGCCTCACAACTCTAACATTGTCACTAAGCCAATTTTTCATAAATTACGAAAGTTCTGTGGAGATTTAAGCAGGTTAAGAGCACCCTTCTCTAGCCACGCAATCCTAATGATGTGCGCCAAGACAGACAGGCCAACAAACAGAAACGGGGTGAAGATATGCAGACAGCACTCACGTATCGACTTTGGTTTTCTAAGATGCCAGAACATACAAACCACCACTCATTAATCAGTTAATTATCTCACTACTTTGAAATTACTGTCTGTCCAATGTTATGGTGCCACTTAGTCAACCTCTTCTGCTCATGACTCTCAGAATCATGAACATGGTATCAACAGAGAACCAGCCTTCTCCTTAAAAACACCCACTCCCAAAAGACCATGAACATTTACTTGAATGCAAACCAGACACTCTGACAAAGTGATGAATGGAAACAATGCACAAGAGAGATCGGTGTTTTAACTTTAAGCCAACTATTCTTTCGAGGGTAGAGGACTATTAACTTTTTATTCTCAAAAGTTCTGCTTTGAAAAGTGAAACTATAAAGATGGCAAGTTCCTGCTCATATTTGCCCTTTTGAATGGGCTTCACCAAAGAATTTCCCTAAGACTGAAACTTCATCACGGCAGTGAGCTTGCAGTTTTAACACTGAAGGCTCTGTTTGCAAATACTGACAGGCTGATTTGCCATAAAGAAACAACGCTTCCACTATTAAATTCTACCTGTAGGAGAATGCAAGAATAGGGAGATGCAGGAACAGAGAGGACAAGAAAGCAGGAACCTGTCATCAACCCAGCACTGAAGTCACTGAAAGGGGGGGAAAAAAAAAAGTCCATGAAATATAGAGGCTTGGGAGATGGGAATCCTAGCATCTCCCACATGGTTAACTTATCATGGAAAATGTATCAAAACCAGAAATTCAAAAATCCTTGTATTTACCTGTCATGCAACATTACTTTTCTTCAAAGGTTACGCTTCTGTAGTTTTTTTCCATCATGGTTTGAACTCAGATGGCAACTAAGCATCATGCAGTTGCTCACCTCCTCCCCTCCCTCTCCAAAAGGGGAAGGAAAAAAGGTAAAAGTAAAGCCTCATGAGTTAAGATAAGGGGAGTTTACCTAAACAACACAAAGAAAGAGAAAACAGCGCACTGCTTACCGCTGCCAAACCACCACTCAGCTGTTTGAAACTTCCCGCCCTCCAGCTAGCCTTGCCTTACATATAAATATATATATGCACACACACTGGGCATGACATCAGTATGGTATTGAATATCCCACTGGCTGGTTGAGTCTGGCTATCCTGGCTGTGGTAATTAACCCTATCCCATCCAAACACAGGACACAGACCTTTCCATTTTCTCTTGTATTTCAGGTAATCTCCAGCACTGAAGTGGATAAACCTATCAACTCATTTCACATACAGCACTGAGAAGTCATCAGATGCTAACAACTTATTACTCAGCTGGGAAAGATCAAAACTGATGACAGATGAAACACTCTCTTTCTTGTTACTAGCCCCCTGAGTCATCCAGTTCCCACTGTACTGTTCTTTGTTTTTTGCTGCATGCCTCTATATAACAAGCAACACTGTTTTTGCAGGTAGCTCCTGTGACTCATTCCTTGAGTTCACCCACCTGCAGTTTGGAGGCGAGATGAGCTACTATGACACTGCTTTCCTCTGGGGTCTCTCACTACATATGACCAGGCTACTGAGACTGCTGGTCTGCTTTTCAGCGGGATTTTTTAATGTTTAAACACATAAATTCCCTATTTTTACCAAGCATACCACTACTACTGCTTAAATAAAGGCTGGTAAGTAATGATTACAGGATTACATTTGCTAATCAAAGTGCAACATCTCATTATCTTAACAATTTCACAGGCAGAACATATATAAGCATTTTCTGAGATCAGGAAAAACAATGATTGCCATATGATGGCAATAATCTCTTTAAAATGGGAAAATCCAATGACTACATGGAAAAGACACAGTATCAGCTTCACATATAGCAATGAGAAAAAAAATAAAGACTTCACATGGATTATATTTTCCTGGGAAAGGTAAATTAGCATCTTCACTTTAACTCAGAAGATATTTCAAAAAAACCTTTCCACTGATCTCCTATTTTTGTTGGTTCAACCTGTGACTACTTTCCAAAATTACTGAACCATGCAACAGAAACAGCCAGTAACAACTCGTATGAACACGCTTTACTTGAATACTTTTTATTCTGTCTCTATGTGTACTCTTTAATTGAACTTACATTTCTCATAGTTCTTCCCACTCCTTCAATAAAAACACTAAACAGTGTCCCTCATTCACACCTACACATCAACTCAGCTGGCACATTCTCCACAGATTTTATTCATCACCAAGCATATCCAAGTATTACACACTTTAAAGTCCTATGAAGCATCGCACTGATGTTCCACAATGACCATATGACACTACTATACCACTACATCTGTCCTAATGATACAACTATACAATGGTTAGCTTATGGACCTTTCACTACTAATACTGACAAACCCACCTACCCACCCCACAAAGACCCTTAAACCCTAAACTATTGTAGCGCTCTATCTGTAAACTTTGAATGCTTCTTTCTGCTTGAAAGTGAACAGCAAAACTTTGGCATTTACTTGCTGCTTCTCCTTAGTAAAAATAAAAATGGTATTTCAGAGCTCTTTCTAATCCCTCTGATTCATATGTCAGACTCCCTATATTTATTATTTCGAGCAAGGGTTTGTGGTTTTTTTTTTCCATTTCCAGGCCTAATGGTGAACCACGTTCTGGACAAATTGCATTCTTTTTATTCCTAATGTTCTAACCAGTGTTAGTAGAGAACTCACATGACAACCTTTATGCAATTATTATTGTTGACTGGCAAGATGTCTATATAAACTTTCTTCTTTACTCCTCCAAAACATTTTAAAACCATGGAGACAACAGCAAGCCCTTCTTCTGGTCATCAAAATGCATAATCACGTAGAAAGAGCAAACTCTCCTGCCTGGTTTTTTCCCTTGGAGTCTTTAATGTTTTGAATCAAAGCTACAAAAACGTATCTGACGACTTATATGACTATACTGCAGGCATACAGGGTGTCCTGCATTACTGCGGCCCAGTCAGTTATCAACCACTGTTTTAAATACATGCTATCTGAAAACGGAATGGCCATGGCTGTGATCATCAGCCTTAATCCTGGAATGATCATAGATTTATAGACAGGGATAACCACAATTTTGGCATTAAACACTCAAATTTCCCAAGAATCACATAGGAAAGTATTTCAGCGTCATCCTCAAGCCCAGCTTTAGGTGTCCAAATGTGTAACTATGCATAACGCTACTGAGAAAACTGACTCAATCCCTCCTTCAAGAAACTTCCAGTTCACTTGATGTGTAATCAGTTCAGTTCAGAGAGAGTTCATGCTCTGCTAGAGGTTACACTTCTAGAACAATGCAACTTTTAAAACGCAACCTGTGCTATGATTTTCACACTCAGGATTACAATGTGAATGGACACAAGGAGACTATATTTTTAACAATAAAAACAGATTATTCCATTCCTAAACACAGGAAGCTATTATTTGAACAATGATGGTTTGCACTATACTGTTGCTCATACACTTAAGCAGTCAACACTAAAACAAGGCTACAATTTCCAGATTTTCCATTAACAGTGACCAGTGTAAGAGCTAAAATAAAAGCTAGCAAATCCGGTTTCCTCCGTTAGTGTACTTGGGTACATAAGTATATTAGTCTATTTCCTGCAAAGCTATCTATGCCAATTCATCTGTTTGTTGCATCCAGACTGGGCCTACTTGGAAGTAAGACTGTGGATGACTCAGCTTGAGGTGAACCATCTCTACAAAGACCATCTGCTACAGCACATTGTACATTCTCTCTGCTCAAAGACCTAATTGTACTCACCCTCACAAACACTAGCTGGATGAGGCAATTCAGTGAGACTCTGTAAAGTCAAGGGACTTTTACAAAAAAACATTTTTGGCTGAAATCGTGATAGGCATACAGTATATGGCTACAATGGCCCCAGAAGGCAATGAGGTAGTGCCAAGATGAGTCGGTATAGAATTATGCTGGAAAAGCCACGTGTAGTAGTTATTTATCTCAAAATATAATAATTAAAAAAAAGATGTGCATGGAGTCTGTAAATATCTGTTCTGCAACAGTGAATGATGCAGAGCTTGGTGTAAAATAAGCTTTGAGCACAATGAAACCATTAGCTCATCAGAACAAGAAGCTACAGTACAAAATAATTCTGGGGTGTTTGATATTTATTCCTGCTTGTCATGACATACTAAAATATACCACAGATGTTCACTGATGAGCTAAACAAGTTGCAGGTCTACAGGCAGCACAAGTAAAAGTCAGAGTATTCAGTTGAAAACGCTGTACTTCCACTGGTTCTTTTATGCTGAATCCCATTTGGAATTAGACGAGGATGCATTTTTCCCTCTCCAATAACTGTTTATTTCGACATATAATAAGCCCCACCATTTCTGTTAAAGACTTCATAATACTAAGTTGTTCACCATAGTTATTTGCATAAAGAGGTATAATTTTATATAGAGTTCTTTATCAAAATATCTTAAATGAGTTCCATTAACATCATTAATGCCAATGGAAAAATCTCTCAGCAGTAAGGAATGAGATATAGAACCAGGACACATACTAACAACTTTGTTTTACCCCCTCGTTTTCAGAGATTTTTATCTCGGCATGTACAACACATTGCTCAGTCAAGGACTGGGTTTTTTCACAATCCGTTTCACCTCCTTTTTGTAGGTGACTGCAATACTATTACCAAAACTAGTCCGCAATTCACCATCTCTAGCAAATTTACACCAAAAATGAATTTGCTGCATAAAGTCAATCTGATACACCCCTAAATGTGGATACAAATGTGAACAGCAATCAGTGCGCATCTTTGGGTTTGCATTCTTTTTAATCAAATAGCTTGCAAACTCATTTTAAGCATATTTTAATCAGGTTAAGACAACTAAATGATTTACTTCTGAAAGATTTCAAGAAAGAAAGAAAACAAAAATGGTGCATTTAATTCAAGCATCTTGTCTAAAAAATGCACGTACAAATAACAACATCAAGCAATTTATTTTCTCTCTATGAATATATGAAATACAAAGCAGTATCTTCCATAATTTTTTCAAAATTTCACAAGCTGGAATAATCTTTAACTTAGTATTATTTTTCGATGTGCTTTTCTGAAGCACAACGA
This sequence comes from Buceros rhinoceros silvestris, assembly GCF_000710305.1. Classification (NCBI taxonomy): domain Eukaryota; kingdom Metazoa; phylum Chordata; class Aves; order Bucerotiformes; family Bucerotidae; genus Buceros; species Buceros rhinoceros. The sequence continues at coordinate 45,566 of NW_010407620.1, read as the reverse complement.
CGTGTTGAGAATGTGTGAGCCTATAGAGAATTATCTGTATTTGAAATGTTTCTCTGTGTGGATATTTTACTTGTAAAAATATTTAAGGAATGACTCAGTAAATGAGATAATATAATCATATCATCCTATTTATTATAACACAACATTCTATTAAAAGGTTAAATTCAGATACCATTCTCCAGGCTGATTTTCTAATGTAGTTATCCTTAAATAGATATGGTCAGTAATTCTGCATTAAAAAGGGACTGCTCTTTCAACCAGCTTTTCACTTGCTGTTTTTAGAAGCAATACTATGAAATAAAAGTAAACAGAAATTAAAATACTTCTCCTGCTTCTATAACAACATAATTAAAATGCTACAAACAAATTATGGACATCCTTAATTTTTGCAGGTTGTTTACAGGGCTCTTACAGATCTTTTCAAAGTGCTTGCAGGAACATCAATTAACTGTGGCAGACCTACCCATTTTGGTTCTCCCCACAAACAAACAGATTAAAAGCTCCAGGCTTTATGGAATAAAATCCTGGACAAAAGCCTGTGTATAAAACATGCTTTATGCCCAGACATGCAGATATATATATGTATGATCATGTAGACATACATATGTATTTTTTAATTGGAGAGCATCCACTCAATTTATTCTCATATGGATGGATATGTGGATGATAACAGTACTATAAGGTGTTATTATAAACATTTTCATGATTATCAGCACATCCCGTGTTTCCTAGTAATCAATAGTTTTGAGTTCAAGCTGAGATTTATTTGTTACATGTACGTAAATTCCTAGCACATTAAAAGAAACCTGCTGCTCTCAACATGAAGGTTTGAAGAGTTCAAATTCCATCCAGAATAGAGAACTAACAGGAAAGTAGATTAATTGAACTAAAAATGACAGCTGTGCCGTTTTGGTGGGTTTTTCAGTCACGTGTAGCAAAAATTACTGCCTTGGCATTTGAGGGAGAAAATCTCCAAAGGGAAAAAAACGAACTCTCATATGTTTTCTTTCTCCCTGCAGGTGATAAAGTTAATGCCTCAACACAAAAGTTGTCGGTATCAGTGACTGCTATGTACTACTGTATAGATATTCTAACATCACCTTAAAAATTATGTTGTCTATTCCAGTCAAAATAGTCTATTCCATTTTGGTAAATGATGTCTCCTGCTAAACAAATAACTATAGTCTAATTTGAAATCCATAGCACACAAGGTAAGGCAGAGAATAACAGCTAATATGGATCATTTAACAGGATGCAAAGCTGTACTAACTTAAGGGAAATAAAAGTCCATTCTTTGGAGGCTAATTTTTGCACAAGTAATTTCTAAAATAATGAAGACACTTTCTTAACTCTTAAGATTCTTTCTTAACTCTTAAGATTCTTTCCTTGTTTGTGACAGAATTACTCTCTAGTAATATCATTCCAAAGGTTAAATATTAAAGTATAGAGTTGTTCTTGCTGTTCTGGACAGTACAAACTTCTATAAATACTTTCTGTGTAAGGACTACCTTTTCCATTACACATATCACAAGTCTTACCAGAGTATGGAAAACGTAGGTTCAAGAATGGCATCTATTTCAAAGGAACTCAGTACTCATTGGTAGCACAAGAAAGATACATATTCACATATATAAATGCATGAACTTACATGAAAGTATGTAAATAATGAATAACTATTTTATACTAGTTAGTTAACAACTGGGCAAAGTTTTGTGCATATGACAATACTGACTTGCATTAGCTATAAAGTTTACAGCTGTCTTGCAAACCACCACAGACACCTCAGCCTTTGCTTCTTGGGCACAGGCAGCCAGCTACAAAAGCAGATCATAAATGTTGTAATAAATATCTAAAGCCACAATTCAGTACCAATTGCAAAGTGCAGTGATGATTTTCCTTCTGTGCTCCATGTCTGTTCTTATCTTCAAGTACCAGCCCATACACTGAATTCATATTTGCTATGAAAACAGGCTAAAAACCAGATCTGAAATGCAGAAACTCTGCTATAAAATTATTGCCATCTTCAGATAATTGACTTTACGTAGTAAATTAAGTATTCAATTTCTTAATTTAGAGGACAAAAATATCCCTGTGTAAGCCCACTCCAATGTGAGAGAAACATTAAAAAATTATATAAAGTATACAAAGGATAGTCAATATCTCCTCCAGACCAGGTGACTGAATTCCCGCAGCACTCAGTTAAAAGTGTTTCCCATTTGCGCAACCCCTTACGTAAAGCAGAACAGAAACTTTAAATAGTAAGAAAGTCACTTTGACTCTTACCAGAAAAGACACTGGGGATCTTGGAAAGAAAACTCTTGACTGTTCGAATAGGAATCCCATTTTTCTCATCCTGCATGCGGGCTATGACATCTTCCATCTGAACATGGAGAAAAAAAAATAAAAGAGAGAATAAAGAAATCCAGAATTATTTCCTAAAGTAAATTCTCCAAGAAATCCTAGATCAATCTCTCAGAATGACAGGTCCACTCTTGCTATTTCTAACTTATAATTCATAGTCCATATATTTATTGAACAGGCTACAAAAAATTACAAGTAATTTATTTGTGGACAACAGTAAAAAAATTGTATGTGCTCAAAGTCTCTTAAGAGAGAAATACCAACGCAGAACAAAGACACATAGTTAAAGTAGTTAAAAGTAATTAAAAGAAGTAGTTGAAAATCATTGCTGGATATAGAACTTCATGTTTTGATTGGATTACTGATATTGTACTACATATAAAAGAAAAATAGACTTATACAGCCTTCTAGGGGACAGATCCAGTTCTCAAAAAGACTTCAAAACAAACAAAAAAGATCTCTAAAGTTCAAAGTAAAAATTCCTTCTTTTCTTTGAGAAGAGAAAAAAAATTACAACATGATGCAATTTTGCATCCCTGGAGACAGCAGAGCCAGAAACATTAGATTATTTTTTTTAATAGGTAATGGAGTGCATATTAAAATATTTAAAATCACTTTGCTGTATTTCTTTATATTTTTACATCAGCTTATTTTTTCCAACTCATTTTTTTTAGGTTAATTTGGCATGTACATTTTATAAATTATGCTCAACCCAAAGGTTCATTTTCATGTGAATTATAAACAGCAAGCCCTTTTACTGGAAAACAAGGAAGATTTAGATTGAGTCAAGGGCTGAGAATGCTAGTTTTTATTCTTGCACATTTCATAATGGAAGTTTACAAATAAGATAACTTCCATCTTTCTTTCTTTGAATACCTAACTTTTCAAAATACTCAGTGATATTGTGACAAAATTAATTACAACTATATTTCCTTTTTCCTTAAATCACCGACATACTCCATATGAAAAACTCTAACAGAGCATTTTATATTATTTTATTAGTCAAATGTTAAAAAAAATATTTCTATCTCACCTCTGTCCCCCCAACAGTTTCCTAAAGAATTCATTAGAAGTTTGTGGCCAGGTTGTGCTGAGAAAAGAGACAGACAAAGATCTGCTATACGCCTTCTTGCCACAGAAGTCAGATGACCCCAATCAGCAAATCAGCGTTACTTGCAGCTCTGCATTAATTGGCCCAGTGGGGCAGTTGTGTAGAGCCATGAGAGGCAGCTGGGGTCACCAGTGGTGTACGTGGGGAAGAAGAACAAAAAATCCATACCAAAACTGAAAACAAATCAGTTAGTTCAACTGCTCAGGAAAAACCTGTTTCTACAGAGAGTGTCTGGAGGGTCACATGCTCTATGTACTTACGGATCATACATTAACAACCCAAGGAACACAAACGCAGTGCCATAGTCCAAAACAGAAAGTACGCATGAGAATATAGATACTGTTAGCGAGATGTGGAAGACCGAGTCTATTCCTCCGAATTAAGGAACGTACAAACGTAAGAGAAGAAAAGAACCAATTTTCATTGTAATGACTTCCATCTGACACGAAATTTAATTGTTAAACAGAAAAGGCTAATAATAATGTTCTGAAGAAGTTGCCAAGCAGACAAATTGTTGTCTGTAAAATGGATCTGTCCCACATTTACTATCCACATAATAAGTGAAGGCTTGTTTCAACCTCTTCTAAATTCAGTTGGTAAACTCTCACTGAGCCTTAAACGAATAAGAATTCACTCGAATCTAAGTGAATACCTTTGCTTTAAACAATAAATTACAACCATAGGTGCATGGTCTTCTACAGAAATGAACAGAAGTAAATTTGAACATAAAGTCCATACATACAGCGTAAGCTTCTAAGAATATTACTGGAACTGCAGAGTGAATACTAATGTATGTCACACCAGGACGAAGTTTAGACAACAATTCATACACAAGACAACATGACAAACGTATATTTGCATTATAACACGGATTACTACAGATGTAGGACACAATCCTGGAACACAGTATTACAAGTAGTGATATGCAGTTACCTCTTTCTCAGGAACGCACAAGAGTGCAAATGTTTAATGCCTAGCATTGCCAGCGCTGCCAGTAATCAGTCTTTTGAGGGTGTATGGAATAAATTGTTAACTGACATTCGTATATGCTTTCCTAAACTTGCTTCATGGACAAGATTTAACCTAAACTATATAAAACCTAACTCTGATAGGGACTGTAGCTTTGGGGGAGTGCACTGTGCAGAATCACAGTATGGCAGGGGTTGGAAGGCACCTCTGGAGATCACCCCTCTCCCAGAGCAGGTTCACCTAGAGCAGGTTTCACAGATCATGTCCAGGCAGGTGTAGAATATTTCCAGAGACTCCAAAATCTCTCTGGGCAGCCTGTTCCAGGGCTCTGTCACCATCAAAAAAAGAAGTTTCTCCTCGTGTTTGGATGGAACTCCCCATGTTCCAGTTTGTGCCCATTGCCCCTTGTCCTGTCACTCAGCATCACCGAAGAGAATCTGACCCCATCTTCTTGACACCTGCCCTTTAGATATTTACAAGCGTTGATAAGATTCCCTCTCTGTCTTCTCTTCCCCAGGCTGAACAGACGCAGGTCTCTCAGCCTTTCCTCGTAAGAGAGGGATGCTCCAGTCCCTAATCATCTTTGTAGCCCTTCGCTGGACTCTCTCCAGTAGTTCCTTGTCTTTCTTTCTGGGGAGCCCAGAACTGGGCACACAGTATTCCAGATGTGGCCTCACTGGGGTAGAGTAGAGGGGGAGGAGAACCTCGCTCGACCTGCTGGTCAGTCTTATTGCACCCCAGGAGACCACTGGCCTTCTTGGCCACAAGGGCACATTGCTGGCTCTTGGTTAACCTGTTGTTCACCAGGACTTCCAGGTCCTTCTCCCCAGAGCTGCCTTCTAGCAGGTCAACCCCTAACCTGTATTGGTACATGGAGTTATTTCTCCCCAGGTGTAGGACCCTACACTTGCCCTTGTTGAACTTCATTTGGTTCCTCTCCACTCAACTCTCCAGGCTGTCCAGGTCTTGCTGAATGGCAGCACAGCCTTCTGGTGTATCAGCCACTCCCCTCAGTTTTGTCTCATCAGGAAGCTTGCTGAGATGTACGCTCTGTCCTTCATCCAGGTCACTGATGAATATTTTGAACAGGACTGACCCCTGGGGAACAGCACTAGCTACAGGCCTCCAACTTGAATCTGCACCACTGATCACAACCCTTTGAGCTCTATCATTCTGCCAGTTCTCAATCCACCTCACTGTCCACTCTCCTAACCCATAATTGCTAAGCTTATCTATAAGGATGTTTTGGGATACAATATCAAAAGCCTTGCTGAAGTTGAGATAAACATCCACTGCCCTCTCCACATCTATCCCTGCAGTCATGCCATCATAGAAGCTATCAGATCAGTCAAGCGTGATTTCCCCTTGGTGAATCCATATCGACTACTGATAACCTTCATGTCAAGCTCAGATCATTGCTCTGCGTCAGGAGTGAACACTGTCTACGCAAAAGGCAGCTCACACTCCAGACAATAATATTGTGAATGGCCTCATTAATTCAGCATACAGAGGTTACTGCGTAACCGAGCCAGAATGTTCTGAAACAAGATACAACACAAGAGCAGATCCTAATTAGTTACAGTTCACCTGGGATTCTGTACGTTATCTGCAAAATTCCTACTTATCTTGTCCTTTTTCTGCGAAATCTAAAAGCTCACTTGTGGTCTGTGGTCATCTTAGATCTTAACATAAGAACTCAAGAAAACGAAGGGCAAATTGGGAAAAAAAAAGCTTCAATTAAAGATTCAAAACCATCTAATGCAACATACGCAGGTGCATAGTTCAACTTCCAATATACACAGTCCTTATTTCCATTTTCTCCTTTCAATTCAGCAAATGTATAACCTCATCCACTAAAAAGCATCTTGTTTAATCTGAGTCACCTGACCCAACAAGCAAAAGTGAAATATAAGCTTCTTCACTACATGTAGAATTAGGCTTTCACAGTTCTTTTCTTAGCTGCTTGGCTGGCTAAATCTGACTGGCTCTGATCATGCATCGGGATCTTCATTAGCTTTAGCCTTCGGAAAAAACTCAAAGAAAACAAGTCCACAAACAATTGCCTCCTGATCACTCTGTAAATGAAACACCCTGTGCTTGAGAAATGAAAGTTGTATAAGCACATCTAGCTTTTCACTTCATCGTTATACACAGTTAACAGGGAAAGTGTAGCTAGGAGAAAGTTCACAGTGCAGCATGGACTCTGCAGGAGTTTCTAAATAAATGTATACTTCAAAAAATATATGTATACTTTGTTTGCCAATGAGGCACTTCTAAACCTGACAAAAACTCACTAACTTCTGATGTATAGGCAACTCAAACCAAACTTATAATGTTTATATTTACGACTTCACTTGGTCTCCTTGTGAAGATAATTTACAGTCTTCATCTTGACATGTAAAGACTCTGTGAAATTTATTTCAAAGACTAACTCTCTGACAACAGTGACAATGCATTTTATATGAAGCAAAAAGAAAAACAATAGTGATATCCTGTAATAGAAAGGCTACAGGATACAGGAGCCATTGCCTAGTAACATCCCCTGACTGTTTCAAAAGCACTGGAAGCTAGGCGTGGAGACATGCACGACTTAGCCCACAGAGTCAGTAGTATCTGGCCATGGGGAAGAGAGTGTTAAAGTTTTCAAATGGGAAGTGAAGGTGATGGTTCACAGTCATGTGTGTTGCTAAAAGTCCATTAAAGGACTCTGCTTATTAGGCTTTTCTTCTCTGGTACAGTCATAAGAGGTTTCTGCCATATGGGGTACAATTCATCTATCTCTAATTATCAGTCACTACCCAAAGATATCTGTCTTTCTCCATTATTGACAGTGCAAGTCTTGACAACAAACCAGGACTACTATCCTTTAGGTACCTACAGCTAAAGTAATGAAATGAAATTAATATAACTCCTAGGAGCAGAATTTTTATCGTTCCTTAGAGTTCAGTGCCATGTGGTTTGGGAAGACTCTGATCTTTAAATTTCTAAAGCTAAATATGAATTTCATTCCTAATCATCCACACATCACAAAAATTATTCCCTTGCACCATAACTCAGTATTGCTGCTTCTTAAGAAGTGGAGGATTTTAATTAATTCAGAGACATCAAAATTGAGAGTTCAAAAAGTTTGTCAGTCAGGACAAGAGCTTTTTCTTCCTTTAAAAGCAAGCCTAAATCAACTGCACATAAAGATGGTCACTAGATGTGAGGATTCCAAGTTTATGAAAAGAAAGCCAGGGTCCAGAACTAACTACAGTTCAAGAGATATCTGGTAAAAGCTTGAAACCTTGTCCTACTTACACAGTGACAGATATCTTAGTTTAGTTTCTGTTACTAAAACAAATGTCAATGTCACGGAATTGAAAGTATAACCATTGTAGTATACTAGAATGATACTGAGCATAATTTCATACTCAGTTATCATACCTCAGAATAGGGGTTGGCTGTACTGAGGTCCACCCACGCCACAGCTTTGTTAATATTGCACAAACCTTACTTCTTCATTCTACTCAAATGCAGAGGTAGAATAGTCCAGTGGAACTAACCACAAACCTCATCCAAACTTATTAACAAAGCACAAGTTAAAATACATCATTATTTGTCAGACTGCACAAGTTTTCCTAGACAATTTTTCCCCTCCCTAGTTAAACACATGACAAAGTCCGAGGTCATCCGTGCAGCTGGCCAGCAGGCTGCAGGAGGCTTTCCTTAGCCATACCCCTGTGCAGAGACACACATGAAGCAGCATGGGCTTAATAAAAGCAGCAGGACAGGAGAAAGCTGCAAGGTTCCTTAGAAGGCAATGGCCATTTTTTTCTGTTTTCTAACACATACTCACTATATAGAATAAATAGATAATATTCTCATCCTGTTAGTAGTATACTTGATAATGAACTACCTGTAATTACTCTTGTTTTCAACAGAACTCCTCTCTTGTACTCCTCTATTGTACTAAGTATACTCTGTCTCACACACAGCCAATTACACGACAAATTTTCTGTTGAGACCTCCACCAGCTAAAAACCTTGCAATTGCAGGATGCAGAAAATTTGTAAGAAAGTATTTTGGGGGGCAGGTTCCTGAGGCAAGAAATCTGTGTATTTATGCAAATGGTTAAACTCCCCCATCAGAGCTACACTTCAGGAGCCTCAGACTCTCCTGTCTTCCCATGTGAGATGCCCTTTGCCCAGACTACACATGCCAACAATCACTGCAATATCCTTCTTTAATTGAATCATCACGGTGCCACCTGAGAGATGCCCGACTCAGTGAACCAGGGGGCTTTGTTCAGCTAGTCAAGCTGTATCACAGAGAACAGCACAAAATACAGGAACTACAAATCCTGGGAGGCGGCACTGACAAGCACATATACAGGCAAACTGACAGCCAGATAAAATATTTCAGTGTTGCACCAAACTAAATAACATCATCTCAGGTCAAGCGTGTTGACACCTCTTTTGCTAAATCAGATGTCGTGGTAGAAATGAGATGGTTCGACATCTCCGTATCAAAGATTTTAGCATTTTCCTTTTAACGTGGAGTTGAATTATTTCAGATCTTCATTGCTACTTGGGATGAAAACAGAAGTTAAGAAAATTACTAAGTCCAGAAAAGTACCTGCATCAATATGATAGACCCTGCACAATTTGCTGATTTATAACTGTGCTTTTGGAATGATAACTTTAAGCATGCTCTTGTGTTACTTATGCCTCTAAAATGCTTAATCAATGAAATCAGCATTTCTTTTTAAAAATGCTTGTAGTTTATTACAAATCATAAAAGTAGTTCTTTTGCTTTTCATTCCTCCTGCCTTGCCCACCTTGGGAAGTTCAACCAAATTCTGAATAGCAACGGGGAGAACAGAAGAAGCAGTATCCACCTCTCAATAGCGCTGAACTAACCAATAATTAAGTTGATAAAAATAAATCTGTCCCTAGATACATTCTCCCACAGGGGAAAAAAGCTCAATCATCACGTAAAGTTTACCGAAATCAGTTACTGGCAGCTCAGATATTCATAACTACTACATAGCAAAGAATTTTCCACAGTTACTTTACAATGTTTTATTTGGAAGAGAGACTATCTGAGGAAGAAATCCAGCTTCAGAATTAAAAATGCTGCAAAAAAATAAAACAAATGGTCTGCTGGAACAGAATTTAGTTGATCTCTTGCTAATACTTTTTGGAAGAAGGATAAATTAAAAGCATACTTTGAACTCCTGTGATTAACCTGTAATCATGTGGTCTGTTTGGAACCTACAGTGATCCCTAGATAAAGAATCGATAAAGATTGATCACATAAAACTGTACAATATTAAATGGAACATCTCAAAAATACTACACCCATGCAAACATTCTAACTTTAAAAGAATGGGTTTCATATTTAAATTCTGGATAGATAAAGAAAAACATTTCAGATTATTCATCTGTTATTCTTGGAACTTAAAGATTATTAATTAGAACTACTTAGAAATAAAACTTTCTCAAACCTTGAACGCCAGTGTTGCACAACCAAACCACAGAAAGCTTATTAAAAGGAGTTTAAAAACACATCCAGATGGTGAAATTTGAAAACCACTGAAGTCAATGGTAATTTTGGAAACTATTATTTGTGCTTTCAGTAAAATCATTATTTCCATCACAGGTGCGAAACATTGGTTAGAATGACAGAGGAAAAGGAAGCATCACTATGGGTACTTGAGAAGGAAACACAGCTTGATGAAAGAGGTCTTGGTGAAAGAGTATTTATATTAATTGAGGGATTTCTGCAAGAATACTTCATTCGGAAGAAAATGTCTTTTTTTTTTTAAAGCAGCTAAAACTATAAATAATACTTATTAATTTGTCAGGCCATGGCTTGAGCCTCTAAGCTGTGCTACCAGAGATAGCAATAACATTTCTTAGGGAAAACACGTTTTAAAATATTTTTAGAATATGGTCTTTCGAGGCCAAGATGTTTCCTGAGTTGTACTTAGTAGTTGTGATACGATGGTCCTGAAGTGAAAACGGGATCTCCGGTCTATTTCAGAAACAGACAAGCTCAACTCGAAACCTGACCTCTGAGATCCTAAATGGACTTTTCCATAAAAGTTTAGCTACCAGCATTCCAATAACACCAGTATGCTTTTCCTCCTCGTTACAAATCTTATCATTATCTCCTTTGAGCCGGCAGAAGTTCCAGGCTTGTTCATCTTTTTTCTACTTTTGAGATCACCCGCGCACAAGCTAAAAAGCAAACCTACCTAACACAGCTCTTGCTGGCAGCAGTTCAGGAACCGCCGTGCAAGCTATAGGTTTATGTGAAACAAGCAAAGCACACAAATATTAACCTGCCCTTCAGCAACAAAACGAGGTATTTCTCCGTGTACGGGAACATTTTTTCACCTCTCATTAACCATACAAATTAGCCAAGCCTCTCATGAGAACATGACAAAATTTTAAAAAATCCACGTCTTAGATGTTCTTATTCAGCAAGGAATAATAAAAAAGAACTTCTACACACTTTTTTTTAGAAAAAAAAGTATCAAAAGGAACCTATGTGAAAGGTAAAAGCTCTTTTTTTTTTTTCATTAGGTTTAACAGTTTTGAAATGTATTTCCATTTGTAAGGGGGGGGGAAAAACCAAAATGTGAGTATTTCCTATCAAATAAAATTATGAAAACAAAAATTTCAGGTCAAACAACTTTCTTCATTTCAAAAAAAAAAGGTATTTCTGTCACCTGTTACCAAACAGCACAATTAAATAAAAGAGTAATTAAAACAATGAAAGGTATTTTGCAAATAATGTCAAAATTGCCACCATTTGATACATCATTTATCAACATTTCCAGAATTATTTCAGTATAGGATTCTAGCTATATCAGCCTGATCCTAACCTTAATCTAAAATCCTATTTTCCTCAGACAGAGTAAATGTTTTTACGGTATTCACAAAATCCTGGCACTCTTCTAAAACTACTGAAATTATAGCACAAGTAACTTGTTTAACAGAACGTCACCCATTGCTTCCTTTAGCAGTTATTTCAAAGAAGAGATTCAGTCCGAATTTTGGTGGGGTTTTTGACTCTACACAATGAATAGACAAAAGATAATTGAAAGTTCCTTATTAAAACATGAAAGCTCAGTTTATCAAAGCAGGTGTCCTGGTTTGAGCTAGAACAGGACTAATTCTGTTCAGTGATTTGACTTTCCAGCTCAGTCTCTGCCAAGACCCTGCACTGTCTGAAGTTAACGGCGTGTTTGTGCAGACAGTGTCTGCTTCTAGCAGTGACAACGCTGGAGGTTTACAGTCACTGCCGGGGACGGGGATGCAGAAAGGCTCTTGCTGACACTTGCTCCTGTGCAGACCAAGGTCACTGCTACATCCTGTGTCCCACGGTGGGGGTTGCAGTAAGTGAGAGGCCACACGTGTGGGGAGGAGCGGACAGGACAGGTGACCCTACACTGACCAGCAAGGTGTTCCATCCCATAGACATCGTATTTGGTATAAAGCTGAGGGTCTTGTTCCCTCTTGCTCTCTTCTTCAATGGCCAGTGTCCGTGGAGGACTCCGTTCTCCCTTGATCCCAACTCGTGCACTCCTGAATCCAGTTCCAGAATCCAGCTCCTATATCTGGTTCCCATCTGCTGCCGAACCCAGCCTGGCCC
>NW_010407620.1:31692-33409 GCF_000710305.1 Buceros rhinoceros silvestris | reverse complement strand
GCTGGGGTTTGAGGAGGACTCTGTCCATTCTGCCTTCAACCCCAGTCTGTGCATTCCTGAATCCAGTTCTGGAATCCAGCTCCTGAATCAACTTGCCATCTGCCACTGAGTCCCGTCTGGGCCTTCCCCAGTGTCTGCCCACAGCATCAGGGGTGATGGTGACATGTTTTGCCATCAGGGGTGTTGGGTTTCATATTGGTATTGTATAGGTACATATTTCATTATTATTATTCTCATTAAAGTTGTTTTCATTTTCTTTTTCAACCCGTAAGTCTCTCACCCTTGCCCCTTTTCTCCTTCCCCTCTTTCGGAAGGGGGCAAAGGGGGCGGGGAGCAGTAAGAGTGAGCATCTGTCATCTAGTAGCCGGCCCAGCTCTAACCCTTTACAGCAGGATTTCCCGGGAACTTTCTTAAAATCAGTCTCTGATTAAGTGCAGTAGTGCTAGTCCACTGGACTCCATTGGAGCATCTAATTCCGTCATACATAGTTACATCATACTCAACAGAGACTGATTTCTTGGATTCTTCTCTTAAAATTAAAATTACCTGATTTCCAAGAAGACCTGCTTTTTGCCATCCATTGAAAAAGGACCTATTTTTTTCTCACTCCCGCTCTAGAATGCTGTATTTTTCACATCCTCTACCATGATTGGTACAGGACCAATTTTAATAAAGCGTTATTCATGAAAGCAGTTAAACAGTTTTTATTTCTAAAATGTGAATTTTTCTTATGAATTTATTATATTTTATGGAAAATCTATCTATACTTCAATTTTATTGGGGATAAAGGAAGTAATTTATTTTTAAAAGGCTATTTCACCATCACTACCTTTTGAATTCTGATGATTTAGACACTTTAAAGTAAATCAGGTCTGAATGTTCTGTACTTGTTCATTTTAGTCAGGTTGACGTTTACTGCATCTGCATTTTATTATCCTTTGCAGTCATATTCATTTTGATTGTCTTTATTGTCAAATCATGTTTGTGCCACAAACGAAAGTAGAGCAGCAGTCATTAATAGATTTTAAATATGTGAGCTCTGTAAATTATGAATGATGGCTATAAAACAATTTGTTCAGAGTATAGGATACACAATTAGGAAAGGAGGTATTCTTTTGTTATAAAAGAGTTTCCATAGTCACATATATTATATGTATACAATGAGATGAGAATATTAAAATCAGATACGCTGTAGTTTAGAACCAAAAACTGAAAATGGATTTCAGTGAATTAAAAACAAACAAAAAAATCAGGATTAAAGCCCACCAATTCATTTGTGTAATTATTTCTTCCTATGCAAAAATTCAGGCAAAACACTGCATGAACAAATTGACTTTTGCTAATTTTCATGTAAACTTTATTTTGTCAGAAGGACAAACTCATTCTAGGTATTAGTTAAGGTGAGCAGAATATCTGACACAGCGCACAATGTAAATCTGTGTACTATATATACCTTTCTATCAGCTGTAGGGTTGGATAAGACACCTCAACTCAGACTCACATCTCAAATCTCTAAACTGATGTGTACTTGACTAATTTGAAGAGTTGGAAGAGTCAGAGTCTCTGTTCTAGATGCAGTTGGACTAAACTGGTAGCCTGAATGTGGGTCCTAAGAAACTTTGGATCGCAAGTTCCATAGAAAGTTACACTCAGAACAGAGAAGCTTGATTGTAATCAAGTCATTTCTCACTCAAAAAATCCCAAATATTTTCAAAGA
>NW_010407620.1:19626-31574 GCF_000710305.1 Buceros rhinoceros silvestris | reverse complement strand
TCCCATCAAAGTTATCTCTTTTATCCCTTTAAATGACGGAAAGTAACAGGGTTTAAGAACAAAAGCACTACTTCAGATAGCCCTGCATCTGTGCGAGGCAGCATTTAGAAGGACCCATCTCACACTCCGTATATATATATAAGATTAATTTTTTATTTATATTAACATTCCTAGAAAAAACGGGATACTTTCTGGAAAAACCATATGTCCCTATATAGAGGGGTTACCCTGCAAGAAAGATCTACACTAACAAATTAAAATATAAATAGAAGAAGTATGCAAGCACGTACCCCTTGCAAGCAAAAAACCACAGATTCTTACTGTTGGCTGAAAAGAGCAAATATATTACACAGCTAGTCTTTACCCAGGCAAAATGAAGGGGCTGCAGATGACATGCAGAAATACAGTAAACTATAATTCTGTTCTGATGAATTGTTTCAAACAAGGTGGGAGAAAAGTAAAATGCCTAAACACATCAACAGTGATAAGATGACTCTGGCATTTGAAGTAACAGAGCAAGCTGCATTTAGCAGATGAATCACTTGACTAGGACTCAGGAATCCTTGGTTTTTCTTCTCTACTTTGCCACCAACTGACCTTTGGAAAGTTACTGTAACCTACTGTGGCTGAGAAATCCAAGACAGAACTAAGGAAACGCTCATTAACGAAGTTACTTTGACGTATTGGAGCAGTGTAATGCTAGATAAAATCAAAGCATTCAGATTTTCAACAGACGGGAGTTTCTTTCAGTTCCAGAAAGCTGCAGAGTCATGACATTTTTTTAATACCTAATCGCTTCTCAGAGGCTTGAATCAAAGCCTACTGTAGTCAGTGAAGGCATTTCCTCTGGTATTTTGGGAATAAATACTAATATCTTTAGGCACTGGGCTTCTAAACATTAACTACTTCATGACTGTTACAGCATCTCTCTTCTTCTTTTCCTACCAAAAACTGAACTAACTACAAAGTTCTAGAAATTAAATTCAGCAGGTTGCATGCCATCTACAGATCCACAACACTGAATCATTGCTGTATGGTCCTTCCTGACAACTACCTTAACATCTTGTGGGTTAGAGACGTATTTGTTTACTGATGCCTCTTTGTTCATCTTTATCTTACCACAGTATTGCACCGCATCGTGTTTCAAGAAAAACATGAGGATGAACTCATATACTGAAGTAATTTTAAATGGCTTTTATGCATTAGGCAAAGCAGAAAAAGAGGAAGTAATGAGGAGGATAAGGAAGAAAAGATTCATCTTCACTATCTTTTTATCTCTTGTGAAACTTAAAAATGCAATCCCATTCTGTGCAGATTTGCATTTTTGTTCATGGTCATCATATACACTCTTCTCAGAATTCATTTCTTCGTACATAATCTTACTTAAAAATAAGAATCTTGGATAGAATCTTTGAGGTCTAATACTGAAAACTGGGGTTTCAACAATATTCACTGTTTCATAACATTTGGCAACACCTCCCCAAATTCTACATCCATACTAGACAGGTCAGGTGACAGCACTGTCTTCTTGAAACCTATTTTTAAATGAATCTTTATTTAAAGATAAAAAATATTCCTCTGGACATGAGTCCTGAAAGTGCTGTCCTGGGAAGTCTTCTAACATCAAGGACTCTTGTCAAAACTCCACGTCTGATTGACACACAAAAAAAAAATACAAATTCTGACAAACACAGGCATTATCTTTCAATCATTTCATGTTCTGCAGTAGTTTCCACCATATACTGACCTCTATTATTACCTTGAAGATTTTATATATCGATTTCCCTAAGAACTACTGTTGCTCGTTCTGAGTTAATATCAAAAGATGCCGACCAAAGAGGCTAGAGACTGGAAATTCAGAGTAAATCTGCTGAGATTAGACTGAGGACAGCAGTGACCTCTAACCTAATATAAATGGGTAAAAGTAATAAAAATATTAGCTGGGATAGCATCTGAATGCCATGATCCACATGGTTTAAGAAAACTGTCTTGAACATATTAATACCTACTGTAAACCTCTTGAGTCCAGCCTAATGCAAACTGAAGAAACTTTTGCCTCAGCATGCACTTGGAGTTATTTTTGCCCTTGGTAACACTTGTAAACTCCCAGAAGTAAAGTTAAGCCTTGGCAACTGTATTTAAAAAGAGCAGACAGGCTGCTTATTTGTCTTTCTGCACTTGTCAATCTTTATGGTATTCTTGGGCAACTATCCTGAAATTATTAGCAATATTAGCCAAATTTAATTAAACTGAGCCATAGGAACTCTTTATCTCTTACTCAATTCACTGAATTTGGTACAATGTAACTAAAGGTCCATTTCTCAAAACAAATTTACCCCTTCAACAATTAGCATTCAATAAATTACCTTTAATGCCAATTGCGATGAACCATAAACTATTTGCCTTTCACAGGAAGTTTGCTTTTAACTCTTCCTGTAAAACTGCCCAACCTCTGCCTATAAAAGAATTTGCTTTACTATTGTTTACCAGTTCCGCTTAACACTAATTCGTGGGTATGGGGGGTGGGTAGGTTTGGGACTACATACTTGTTTCTAATCATTTTAAAGCCGGACAAACAGCTTTGCTTAACTTATTTTATAGAAACAGAAGCACTATTTTTCACATCATACATTCCCACAGTATTTCAACTCTGACATTCATTCCAAAGCAACAGCTCATTCTCCATACCCAAGTAGTTGTGAACCTGTCTTGATGACGCTAACGAATGTATCACTGGAGTTCATGAAGCACTGTGCTTTTTGGACCAGTAGGAACAGGCCTTCTGCACAGACAGGGTATTTGAAATTTTCCACCCAGAACAGTTCATGCTGAATTCTGCTCTCTCCATACCATAAACTTTGTGCAATCTTTCCACATGGAACCAAACTGCAGCCCTACTTTTGCAGAACAGATCTTTATCGCAGTATTTTTATACAGTATGGATATATAGATATATATACACGTACACACAGATGCATCTAAGTGTACTTTTTCCTCTGTAATATAAAAAAATCATATGAAATTTTATGTAAAAGGACTTGATTGGGCATGTTGAGATACTTGTTTTAGACTTTTCAAACCATTTGCTTAACACTCTAGATGTTGTTGTATTTACCAATTCATGCAGTAATCTCTTGCACATTTAACTGTACTTTCCAAACAAAACACATGCAAGAAATGCCCAGAGACAGAAGGCTGATTAGAAATACACAGGAGATCAATTTGCACCTTGTCCCAAAAGGGAGACAGTGATGGTTTGCTTTATTTCCTTTTCTTTGTTATGTCACTTAGGCTTACTGTCCTGTCAGAGCATCCTCACCATGTGCTCTAAAGTGTTTGAAAGAATTGTAACAACCAACTGGAAAGCGTGAATCAGAATTTGTTCAACAGCAAACACAGCAAAATGAGTTACTATTAGCAAGAACTTGCAAGAATGGCAGTTTTAAATCTCAGAATACAGCCTTTATGCTACGAACCAAGTCACTCTAATGACTAAATATTGCAAACCAGGTCATAATACTATAACTGCTAACCAAGAGCTTAAAAGCAGCACATTGTGTGTCCTTCGACAGCCCTCAGAGCCACAGAAACCGAAAAGTTAAACAAGGTGCCCACAGATAGAACACATGATAATTCCCATAGGCTGTTACTAATGATACTACTGAATATTGTTGCCCTCAGACCAATCATCCTAGAAGATCACTGCACCAAAACACTCACTCATATTCACAGCAAGTTATTCTTCATGCTGTTAAAGCAGGGCAATACTGTTAAACACTAGCCAATACAATACTAACAAGTTAAATTCTAATCAATACAGTAGTGAACATCACCAGTGAAATAATGCATAGAGAGAGGAATCCCTGCCTTGAAAAGCCATCACGCTTTGTAGGTACAATCAGGTAAGCGCTTCAGCTGAGAGGATAGATTTATATTCAGTATTTAACAGCACTGACAACTGCTGCTTAACTGAATAGTTGTGATGCATATGGACAGGCACTTTCATGTAGAAGGAGTAGGGGAAAGAAAAGCAATAGTGAAACAGCTTAAGTAGGTTCAGTAAATATATGGAAGATAAATATGCCTCAGTAAGGATGCAGGCAGACTTAAAAAGGACATGGAGATCACTGAAGCAGATAAAAGAACAGTTAACTTTTGCAGATGAACTGTGAATAGAAGGAAACAGATATGGCTACGACTTACTGGGCAGTTGGAGACATAGTGGGATAGCTCACACAGTGAGAGTTCTCCAGTGGGGGGATACAGGCTTTTTGGGAAAGAGGCTAGAAGGGGAGGAGGAGGTATTGCCTGTCACGTGAGAGAAGCGGGAATCCGTCTGGATTAGATGAATGTGAAGGCGGTGAAGAACATATAGGTCAGGATTAGTGGGCAGACCAATGTGGGTGATGTTATGGTATGTCTGCCACAGACCATGTGATCAAAAAGCATATGATACCTTCTTCAGACAACTGAAAGAAGCTTCACATTCGCAGGCTCTAGTCCTCATGGGGGCTTTAACCACCCTTGCTACCTGCTGGAAGTGCAACACAGCAGGGCCCAAGCAATCCAGGAAGTTTCTGGAGTGCATTGATGGTTACTTCATGACAGAGGTGATTGAGAAGCTGACAAGGGCAGGTACCCTGTTGAGCTTCACATCCTCTCAAGAAAAAAAATGGCTGGATGCAGCCTTGGCAGCAGCGACCAAAAGCTGGTGGTATTCATGCATGAACAAGGATCTCCTGACAAAATCCAGGTGTAAAAAGAAAGTAAATATGAGGTGGAAGCAAAGTCAGGTCACACAAGAACATGCACAGCTGGAAAGGGTTAGAAAGCCCAGCTCCAGTAAATCTAGTAAGAAATATGATGGGCAACAAGTTTCGACAAGTGTATCAGAAGCAAAAGGAAGACAAGGAAAAATGTGAGCCTGATGGTGTTGGGCAAGGATCTTGGTGGCAAAGGACATGGAAGAATCCAAAATACTCAATGCTTTATTTGCCTCAGTCTTTACCAGAAAGGAATCCTGAAGAAAGAAAATACTTTTTTCAATTTAAGAGCAATTGAATACTGAAACACGTGCTCGGGGAGCTCATAAAGTCTCTAGCCTTGGAGATATTAAAAACCTGCCTGGAGACAATCCTGAGCTCTAGTTAACTCTATTTCATCACTGCTTTGAGCAGGGTGGTTGAACTAGATGACCTCCAGAGGTCTCCTCCTGCCTCAGATGTTCTGTGATTTCACCAGGCACTTGATTAGGCTACTACTTAACAGTAATCCCATGGTTATCTGATGCACCAGCATGAAGATACATGAAGTAGCCCAGGATTCAGTGATACACGTACAATTACCTTTCTATTGTTCCAATTTTTAGATCATTGTTTTTTGTTGTTTTCACAAAATAACAAAGTCATTCAGTCCCAAGGACAGCAGAGAAACTGCAACTGCCTTATTTATTATATTTTATAGGGAAGTAGAAAGATATTATATACAAACCAGCTTTGCCATTCAACCTTTTCTGGTGGTTCAGGAAGCTGAATGACGCTCTTACTTTTAGGCATCACATACAACGCCCTTTCTTGCTAGCACATACTTTTGAATGAAATATCTGTACACATCGAGGAATGGCAATAAAATGAGAGCTAAGGACTAACAATGTCTCAACAGAAGCTTAACATGGTCTGGATAAAAGCTTTTATGAAAGGCGGGTTCCAAATCCTGCAAAACAATGAACGCCTTCACCATTCATGGTCTCCCTGAGATGATAAAGGTGCTCAGCACTTAACTACTTGGTTTCTCTACTGACAAAACGAAAGCTTTCAAGCAACTAACAGGTGAAAGCCTTTCAGCAACTAATGAAATATTTTGATTATATTTTCATGCATGGAATGGAAAATTTATTCAGATTATTCCAACAGTGTAATCAGCAAGAAAATATTTCATACGCAAACACAAGTTATGTAGATTTTTCAGACACTATGCACAGACTTTTTAAAAATACTTGTCTAAGGAGTATTTTTAAATTATTTGACTAAAATAAATGTCTTTCTGGTAGAAATATTATTTTTTCAGCCCAAATAAGCAGCAAGAAACCAAAGCCAATATGAACCCAGACATAAACTATAGAAAAATATCTACGTAGTCTCAAAACTCAAGTATAATGATTAAACTTCTAAAAAGGAAAAAAAATAGTAGTGTAAAAGGGCAATTTGACTGAATGATAAAAACCAGCCAGATGATATCTGAAAAGATCTACCCAGGCTGCTATTTTATTTCATGCATTGATATCTCAGCTTTACAATGGGTTTCATCAGTGCACTGATGCATTTATTTTTTACTGATGACTGTGTGCTCATCTATAACTGACCAGTTTGGATTATTTCCTGAGAAAAGTAGTTTCCCTGAGAAAAGAAGAAAATTCCTTTCCTCTCTGCCTCTTTGATTCAAACTTCACATACGTTTAATTCCAATTTTAAGGCTGAAAAAGTGAGGGAACAACATACGAAAGGGACAGCATTCTGAGAAGCAGCATTATATATCAGTAAAGACATTATCTCTACACTACAGTGTCTGGGTCTAAGATACACTTTAGCAAAATTATTTCATCTTCATATTCTCATATATTTGCAGGGCAAACACAAGATTATCTGATCCCCTCATAAGATGGACTTTCTCTTTCCTCACAGTAATCTTTTATGGAGAAATGATATATTGATGTTACATATAGGCTACTGAAGAGAACATACCCACGCAAACTTACACATGCAGATGGAAGCAGGACCTGCCTGTGCTCTGCACTAATAAGAAGCCAAGTCCCCATGTGAGCCTGAAGGCAACTAACACAGCCAGACTTGCAGCTTTTCAGCACGTGAATAGGTCAGTGCTCTCTGTGCAGCCCCAGGCAGCATGCGCACAACTCACATTCCCCTACAAGGGGCAATACATCTGTGCAGTTAATGACTCGGTAAACACTGTGAAATAAATACAAAAGAAAACAAGGGATTTAACTCTTGCTTCACAAAGACCCCATTCAGAATTCATTCTAGATGCCATCCCAGTTTTCAGGAACAAAGAGTCCTAGGCCATCAAATGTTCCATAGTTTAATCATGAGTAGGAACATGGGCTTGTCGGCAAAGCCACAAAACTACAGTATTCATTCATTTATTCATGAATTCTGGTTGCAGTGTTGCTGTGATTAAGCCGTTACAACCACTTTTCAGGACTAATGAAGATCATTTCAGCTGTAATGCAAACAAGATGCTGATAGCGCAACAAGTTCAGCTGCCCACTCAAGCCATTCCATACCAAGCTGCAGACCAGGTCCTAACAACAGAAGATGTGAAATAAATGGCATATAAAGGATTTTCTCATTAAAAGGAAATTATTTTCTAGCTGACAGTTGAGCATTATTACATATACATCAAAGTCTAATTTGAAATACGTAGTCTTTTTATTTCTGCTTCTCTTGAAACCAATTCAAGAACTTAACGGTATTCTCCTTTGCTTATTTTTATTTGCCTATTTCTCATTTGATTGTTTGTTTATATCAACTCTTACCTGATGCTCAGTGCTAAAGCTCTATTTGCAAAGCAGTATTTGAGGGACAAAACTATGCCCTTGAATAGTTTGTCTGAAAACAACACAAGGAAGTTCTCTATGAATTCCACAGCATGATTTGTACTTTATTACATTTTGTCCACTCTCTGAGACTTCTTTTATTGTTGTTTAAAGCTGCCAAGATAGTGAAACTCTCCTTTGAATCTTCTTGAGTAACTTACTGAAGTCTTCTATATTTTGTCCTGGCTTTGAATCTCCAAATTTTACTTTTGTCTTTTTCTTCATATATTGCAATAGTTTCTTTTTATACTTATATTGTGCTTGTAGATAATCAGCTAAAAAGCTTATACCCTTTACTTTGAGGCTCAATCTTCAGCACATTAGGTAAGCTGTATGAACAAATGACCTTGTTAAATAACAGTGCAAAGAGTAAAATAAAACCCACTACAAAATGGTTTGCTCATACTGCAGCATTTGTTATCACAGAACTCATTCTTATTTCAGCTGTAATAAAGAACTATTCCCACGGCATTTAAGGGCTTATAAAATTCATAAATTCTTTCACACCTGGAAGTGTGGTAATAGAGCCTCTCACTCAATGGCATGCGAATTTCTTTTGGAATTTGTGTTCATAAACAACTATTTTAATCACCTACATGTGAATGAACCGAGCAGTAGATAAGAGTGACAGCAACACAGGACTGATTGCTCAGTTAGGAAGTCAAATGAGATGATCAATTCTTAACATAGCATCTAGCAATTCCTGCAAGTTTTTGAATTTGTGTTTCACAGCTATCGTTTACGTGCAGAATTTCATCTTCCTCAATACAATTCAACCTTAATACCATTTATATCTAATCTTCTCAACAGTGCCTATTCAAAAGTGTGCTGCTGTCTGAGCATCTACTTCAGAATTTTCCTCTCTGTCCCTCTCTGCTTTTCCATCTCCGATAGAAGCTACTCTCCTTTCAACCTCTCATTACCATATTGGCCTTCCAGCTGCTAGTATCGCTCCTTGAACCCAGCTAAGATCGT
The DNA here is from genome assembly GCF_000710305.1 of Buceros rhinoceros silvestris. Lineage (NCBI taxonomy): Eukaryota > Metazoa > Chordata > Aves > Bucerotiformes > Bucerotidae > Buceros > Buceros rhinoceros. Next base: position 22,987 of record NW_010407620.1, on the reverse strand, counting down.
AGTGCTTTTGAGCCAAAGTAACAGCAAACACAACTCAGCTCTGCCATTGAGAATTCAGGTCAGGACATTGCCAGTCGCCCACATTGCGTGTATTCCCCTTGTCACTGGTTGCTCAGGTAGCAACTATAACTGACCTCCTCAAATCAAGTACAATAATTTATGTGTAAACTACACAGAAATATCTTTCAAGCAGCATCTTGGGATTCAGTAATCTAACAGTAGACAGATGGTCGAGCTGTATTCCAGCTCAATTATTTATGATTTTTGTATTGAGTTATGTAGATTGCTTTCTGCAGTTTCTTTTAGGTGTCTGGAAAAAAAAAAATCTATTATTGACAGATGATGAGCCAGCTAATGAACACTGTGAAGTCCCTATAGCGCAAGATGTACTGCTTCAGAATAAGAGGGAAAATTGCCTGATTAAAATAGAATAAAAACTTGTACTGATTTTTAATCTTTTTTTTTATTAGTGTAAGTATCTCTCTCTCCTAAATACAAAGGTCTGTGAAAAACAGTCCCTGAGAGGGTGGGCAGGCCAGATTTGTTGTGAAACTGGACTTCAGCACAGCCTCAGAAAGAATTGTGCTGGCCTGCCTGGGAGGACAAGTTGTGGAGACAGGGAATATATTAAACTATAACTGGTGATGAGTCCTCTCAGGAAACCATCATCTCAGTTCAGGTCTTGAGCTAGAATTTTTCCACTTTCTTTGTATTGATTCAGGCCTCTTTACAAACGCTTAAAGATATTTTTGCCACTCACTTCTTCCACAACTGAACCATGTCAGGAGCTTTTTCTATCCAAACTGTTAAAGAGACCAGCTTTAAAAGAAAAAGGAACAGAAAAGAGAGGGAGACGAAATAGCAAGTTTTGGTACAGCCGGACAGAAAAGTCATGTATTTAGTACATTTCACAAAAACTGCTATTACATACTCTAAATATTTTCAGGTAGTTTGTGCTCAATTACATACGGATAATCTCTTTCAATATGATCATATCAAAAGACTAAACCAGTAAGTCCATAGAGTATTTTAAAGTCAGACTCAAAGACATGTAACAAATTTTACAATTTAATATTTTTCTAGTGTAAAATAAATACAGATCATGATACACAATCTCAAAGAAACCCATCCTTTACATCAGAACGCAGCTACCACACAAGTTTTCAAAAACTTGGATCTCAGTGAAAATTAACTCTTATCTAGAGCTGAGAAACTGCTCTTAGTAATAATTTCCCATTTCCTGTTCCTTCCATCATAAAAGGATTTCTTTCTGTTTTTTAAACTTCAATTTTAATTTTGATTTATATAATTTTGAATTCTACTGTAAAATAAATCAGTAGATCCCAATGTAAATTTTAAGTATTAAATAATATATGTACTTTACAAACTCACAAGATATGTTTCCCTTTAATTCGTAAGTACAGAGATGGGAGAAAAGAATATTTTATTTCAAGTTTAATTTTGGCTTGTAACGGTAAAACTACATGGGGAAATTCTGAACTCCAACCAGTTATAATCGCATGCCAATGCAACTCTTTTGCAGCAACACAGAGAGTGTCTCCCCAACAAAAGTGAAATACTGCAACAGAACACCAAGCTCTGTGAGCAGTTCTGCATACTGAAAACCTGACTATTGCAAATTCTCTTTTTAATGATTTTTCCAAACAGACACCATCCAAATTCAACTACCAGATAGAGACAGACCCAGGACACCCTGACTTCCTCCCATTATCTTACAAGGTGACTGTAGGTACTTCAGAGCTTAAAAAGAATAATAAAGTTGTCAATGTTGTGGCTGTAAGCATCATAGGTACCTTGGATATCAATGGAAAAATGGTGTTTCACTTCTGACTTTATTACAAGATTTCCCAATCATGAAAAATTATCAACCATGAAGCTGATTTGGCAGGCAGCTAAACTAGGAAGTGGAAGCCTTCAGTGTGTAAGAATCAGACAGCTACATAGTAGAGCTGCCACTGATAGAGACCATTTCTATTCTTTTACTGTTTTATCTATTTAGAAGGTTTCCCACAGCGGATACGTTTTCCTCATGCCATCCCTTCTACACTGCTGGTGATTTTCACAGCTTTTTCTGTGCCAAATCAATCACTTCAACAATTCATGTGCTAATGTAGAAGCAGAAAGCTCAATCAGTGGTGTTAATCAGGAAAAACTGGTGGGGCAAAAACTTGGATTCTCATTCTGCATTGTGTTCTCAATAGATAGACATTGTAAAGAGCACTAGCATCTGATCCATTTGAACTATTGGTTCCATCCAAGCTAGTTCTTTCATGATAACAGGAAGATCCATTCGCAGAAATAAGACTAGAGGTATTACTTCACTTTTCTTTGTTTGCAATTCTGAATTTTAATGGCTTCTCATTGTCTTTATTTCTCTAACTCACCTAAAACACCCAAAACACATTTTTCTTCTATCATAAGACTATCAGCTTTAATTTTCAATTTAGTACCCCAAGGAAAAAGCTCAAAAGTAAAAGCAGATTCAGTGAGAGAGGGCTTCATCTAAATATCAGTCCTTTCATAATCTACTAAAGAAAATCCCAAGCCCAGTATCATTTCTAATTTATGTATGATAAATCTTTCAATGTCAAGCTCTCAAAAGAACAGATGGTAATGATGGTACAGCTATGAAAATAGAAACGTACTAATACAACTGCTTCTTGGAATTCCCACGGCCACTATGGTAGCAAGAATTTGTGCTGGTTTTGTCTTGGGTAGAGTTAGTTCTCTTCATAGTAGCTGGTATTGGGCTTTGGTTTGGATTTGTGCTGGAAACAGTGCTGATAATTCAGAGATATTTGTGCTGATAACACGAAGTCAAGGCCTTTTCTGCTTCTCAACCCCCTCCACAGCAAGTAGGCTGGGGGGCGCAAGAAGCTGGGAGGGGACACAGCTGGGCCAGCTGATGCCAACTGACCAAAAGAATATTCCATTCCACATGATGTCATGTTCAGCGTATAAAGCTGGAAGAAGAAGGAAGGAGGGGATTCTCCCCCCCACCCCCCCAAAGTAAGTAAACTGGGGGTAGAAAAGAGGTTGGGAAGCAGCACAGCTGGGACAGCTGACCCCAACTGACCAAAGGGATATTCCATACCATATGACATCATGCTCAGCATATAAAGCTGGGGGAAGAAGGAAGGCAGGGACATTCGGAGTGATGGCGTTTGTCCTCCCAAGTAACCACTACGCATGATGGAGCCCTACTTTCCTGGAGATGCCTGCTGATAGGAAGTGGTGAATAAATTCCTTGTTTCACTTCGCCTTTGGATTTGTGCTGGAAACAGTGCTGATAATTCAGAGATATTTGTGCTGATAACACGAAGTCAAGGCCTTTTCTGCT
>NW_010407620.1:0-19215 GCF_000710305.1 Buceros rhinoceros silvestris | reverse complement strand
ATCCCACTGCGGGGAGGGAGTGAGCAACTGTGTGGGTCTTAGTTGCTGGTTGGGGTTAAACTATGACAGCATTTTACTAGTACACTCACCTTTTCTATGCAAACCAGACTGAAATAAAGAGGACTTTAGTCAGAAAGACAGTGTGACAAACAGACTTTCAGTGCAAGCCAGTGGCAATAATGTGTCATCTGTCTATTCTCACAATTACATTTGAAAATTAACTGTTCTCATTTACATACACATTCAGATTTATACGGCGACAGTTTACGTGACATAGCCAGGGTTTGGTTGTACATGTTATATATGCATGGTTATATACAGCGCCCAAAAATACCTAAGGTATTTTATTATACCTCTTATAATACTAATTGTATATTGCTCTATAACAGAAATAATGGCAATACTTTTAAATTGATTTTAATCATACAAACTGAAACAGGAAGAGACTGCTTAGCTTCTATCAAAGAAAATATTTCCAAACTCCAAGAAGAGACAATTGCTTTACTTCAGTATTAGTACCTGTTTTAAAGATAACATATGAATATGTTTCTTTTTTGGAGCCACATTATACATCCTGATTATGTCCTAAATCTATGTATGCAAGACATTGAATTACTCCATACAGTGTTCACTTACCATGCTCTGAAGGAGCCAGGTTGCTGTGAGAAAAAGTGCACATCAGCTCGCAGCAACAGGACCTGTAATGCTGCATATAGTCATACTGCATGGGCGACTTAGCAGTGCCTTGACTTTTGAGATTTTCCTCTTACACGCTTCATATTAACGTGGTCTATCACTAGGCAAAGAATTTCCTACATTTTTAAACACCGAGAAACTTTGGCTTTTTTAGTTTGCTCAGCTATCAGTGTGGTAGAAATTCTTGCTGCGTAAAAGTCACATATCTGAAGTCTTTGCTGTAATAGTAGAAAGACAAGGCATTCCCTTTCAAACACCTCAAGGTGTACACAAACACAGGAGCACAGGCAGAATCCTTAAAAGATTGCATGTTTGTTTCTATAAGTCTAAGTACAAAAAGTTAGGAAAGCTTTCAGAATATTTTCAATAAACAATGATCTCTTTTCACTGGGTTTCTAAGAGAGTATTCAAAATCACTCTAGCTCTCTGAGAAATTTCAGGGTGTTGTCATAAGTTACCCCAGGCAGCAGGACAGGGATTCCCCCTCCCAGCCAGAGCAGGTGGATATTGCTGCATATTGATGTTGCCTTAAAGGAAAAAAAAGCTGTTCTTCATTAAAAGGAATATAGTATCAATCTGGGGGCACTGCGGTGGTCTTAAAATTACTTAATTAATGCTATTACATTAAAAGTGTCAAAGAAAAGTATTGTCTTTAAGAAGATGAAGGATACATCACCTGCAAACCTATTTATGTTTCTAATTGTGCCACTTTCAGTGATAAATGGTTCCTTTGTTTGTCTCACAGATTTCTTGGTGACACAGGATAAAACAAGTGCTCATCCCAAAACTCGAAAAAGGGATTCACAACAGACAAGCCCTGATATCCAGCTCTTCCTCTTTCCTTTTTTCTTTGCCTTCCTAGCAAACCATGCACATCCACACATCCACACATCTGCCCAAAGACGGGCCTCAGCAGCACGTTTGAAAAGCCCTCCTCCTCCAGTTGTCTGACTTGCCATCTTTCTCATGGTCAAACGGCTGCCCAAGAACGAGGCAGTGTTTAGTCAGGGGTAGAACAGAGCAGTACCTGATCTGCGTAAGAAAGAAGCACTGATAGGCAACCTAATCAGAAACCTCACACTGGCTTTTCAAAAACATACATGAAGGCATTTTGATTTAAAGCATACTGATTTAATTGCATACTACTTCCATCATCTCAGTGACAAAGCCAAGATGACATCATTTGGAGTATTCTGAGTATAGTGACAAATGTTTAGATATTTATATTACCTTCTATTGTTTTGCCTCTACAGTTTCTTCACTACACCTAACACACACCAATTAAACTTATTTAGAGTATCATCACAATTTTCATATAAGATTATCTTAGAGGATGCAAAATGAAATATTTAAAAGACATAGTAAGTTTCCATTTTTATGAGTAGTTCGGGGCGGGTGGGTGTGTAACTAGTGATTTAATCCCTTTTTGATTTGTTGATGAAAATCTTCACAGATTCAAGGGGCTGATATGTAACAAATGCACCCAGCCATTGCTTCACCAGAAATCAGCAATTGCTGTGCTTACAACAAAAAGGGTTAGTGGCAGATTTTGTGCTGAAGGTGATGCTTTAAACAGGCTATCTCAAGATTTACTAAGTTTACAGTGCCTTTCATCCAGTCATATGAACTGCACATAGGTGTGTCGACTGTGTAAGCGTGTACTGTGTAAGCGTGTACTGTGTAAGCGTGTACCGTGCAAGCAGATGATGCAGTATTAAGCAGCATCTTCTGCCAAAGATTGGAATGGAGGCATTATACATAGAAGCTAAACCTGTAAATAGTTTACACTTGTCACCCAAAATGAGCAGAAACTCCTAAAAATCTCAAAATGCACGACTGAGACCACCAGCAACGAGCAATGCTTTCCTGCCATAGATACGTCACTTTTTTTCAGCACTACAGAGTAGCAGACACTGTGTTTTTCCTATTAACTTCTGTGTACATTTACCTTAAGCTTAACACATGCACTGTATACATGGTCCATTAACAGGAAACTATCCACAAAACACTGCAGACTTTATTTTAAGGAAGATACAAAAGTGATAGAAACTGAAAAGGCCATACTGGAAGTTCCTTTTTAAATTCTACTGAGAACATGATTTTCCCATCTTAATATTCCAATAATGTTCGTCTCTATTATGTAAAAAAAAAAAAGAAAAAGCCTTCTTCAGCTTATGTTCTCTTTGTGAATTATTAAATGTCACTTACCAAAACCCATTTCAAACAAATAAATGACATCTAATTTCTTCCAAATTATATTGCCATCTGAAAGACACTAATATTTACATATGAGATTATAAATTGTCCACTTTGTTTTTCAGTTTCTTTGGAAGAATTCTAACGTCAGTTTGAGCATTCAGAAACACCATGTTCACCTCTCAAAATGAAGGAACATCTAAAATATAAATAATGAACATCTAAAAATCTCTTAGTTTATGCTAAGTACAAAGATAAATTGGAGAGTGAAAAATTACAATAGGACTGTGATTTCCTTCACAAACAAGGCATTTATTATTACGTTTTTTATCTACTTACGATTATTATATCATACAATTGTATATATTATCATGACATATATATTAAAAAATTGGTGAAGAATAATAGTATAACAACATAAAATTTCATTCAAATCATTAAAAATAAAAAAACAAAAGAGAAAAAGCCAAAATTAGGGTTGCAGGTACAGCTCTGCCTAGCTGCCCTCACGGTCTCCCTTTCGGACACTAGCATGACATTGTACTGGTTTTTCTGCCTCACCTCAAAAGATGAAAGACCAACTGAAAACTGAGGTACAGCTGACAACTCCATAGGTCTTTCGCAGCCTACCGTTCTGCTGCTTTCCGCAGTACTGAGTTTTTGTCCAATGCTCTCTGGACATCCAGGGGTCCAGTTTAAAAGTCATTTTTCAACAACAAATTTCAGAAAGCTTTCAAAACTGAATCAAAATAGCCTTTTAAATTTAAAAGGCATCTCCAACTGCTGAGAAGATTGCATGACACAACTGTAAATGGAAAGATTTCATAAATCAAAATGAAATAACGTGACTGTGTTATTAGACTGGAATAGACTTTTTGAGGGGAACACTTATGACGCAACCCTCCTTCTACAAATTACAGCTCATATTCATAAACCTAAGGATGAATACATATCTGCTGCTACCTTTTTTCTGTGGTTATTAAACAAAATCTGCAGTACTCTTAGATGTAGTTATACAGTCTTCCATGAATCCTAGAGAAAACAAAAGTCTGGACTGGAGAAAAAATAGTTCAGACTATCCCATCTTGCATACAAATCTAGCAAGTTTTCAAACACATGCAAGATGTTTCTAAAAGCTCTTAGATATGCAGCTAACAGCCCAATTTTTCATATCTACTATATATTATGAAATACAAAGTACATTGGGGGAAAAATTTGGCTTCACTTTGTTACCTTTATCATTTCAGTTGAAAAGCTTAAACTTATCAGGCTCTCTAGTTCTCAGTCGTTTACTAGACAGTTTTGTTTCTAGCCATTTGCTTGACAAAAACCCAGATGAAAGCTCAACAAAAATTACACAAAATATAAAGAATTCAGCACGGATTTGGCATCTCCCATCACCAAAGAACAAATGACTCCTGTCAGTAAGGTTATTCTCTTACAGACATCAGAAAAGCCACACAGTGAGCTTCCACTGGCTCCTGGTAATTCCTTAGTGTAACAGTCACTTCAGATTAGATAGTGTAATTGGTGGAGTAGAAGGCAATCTCCCTCACATCGCATGGCGAGGGAGGAGGCAATGAGAAACTCTGAGGCTGACCATCTTAAAGCAGATTTGTTCGGAGTACAGAAACATGGTAAAAGCGCTGTGCATAAGAGCTTTTAGATATTCTGCCTGTGGAGAAACAGGTAACTTCTGCCACAGCTAGAAATGCCTCCAAAGCCCTTAACCTAACACTTACCTGCACGCTTTTGCCAAAACGGAAATGGCACAAGACGGGAGATGCACAGGCTAATGAGCTAATGAGTGTTACCTTCATTAAAGACTGAGGGGAGTTGTCTGTTTGCCATTGTAAATATAAAAAAATGAACAAAGCGTGCTCTTTGGAGACCTCCTAATTAAGTGTTTTATTAATTGGTACTAAAGCAGTAAAAGTATGATGGCACATATAATGACACACCTTCGGCATACAGAAGGATGTATAGTGCAAGGGGGCTATAAAGCCATAAAAATGTAATGTGTACAGAGTGGGTAATTACAACGTATTATATAGGTCGGTGTCATACAAAGACATCCACAGGATTCACTTGTTTCATCACAAAGTCTTTAAAGATACTTGTGAGGTCAGGCTTGGAGACTACTGTGATTCTTTACTAGTAACATAAATGTAATGTTCAGTCAGCACAGTGAAATTAGCTTGATACAGAACATCACATATAACCACCCACAGCTTACTATTTGTACTTTGAGATGTCAGCGTGTTTGAGACAGAATTTTGGGTGTTGTTTTTTAGCTGAAATCCATGATAGATAACAGCAACAATGTGTGTTGCATGAAATGACAAACTGCTAATACATTCTGCCTATCAAAATGATCATTTTCATTAGTGTGCAGGTATCAAGAAATCAGGATACAAAAGCTGAACCTTTTTTCACATAATTACATAGAACTGCATATAGCTAGAAAAAAGCAGCAGTTATAAGTAGACAAAATGTTATACTTTCAGACAGTATTATTCTGGAGTTACTGAAAACATGAAAATGCATTTTAAAAGTCACCATGATCTTCATAAGATCATCACAAAATAAATGAGTATTTTTTTTTATTCACTTACCATTACCCTGAAAATAGGATTTGTTTCCATTGACCTTTTCCCTTTCCCTTCCCTTTTGTTTCTACAAGGAGAATGAAATATGGATTCCTTCTCCTTATTCACAGGAATGAAGCAAAAGGCTTAGAAATGTGCTCATAACATATAAACTAGAGACCCCTACATTCTTTAGTAATATTTTCCTTTTGCCAGAGACTCATACTGTGGCTTGAGGCTCTCTACTGAAATGAGGTACCATTAGCCCTTGCCAACAAAGTGAGTGTTGCAGACAGAAACTGATATCTGGATCTAAGTTAATCTTACATATAAATTGGGGACAAATGGTATGGTTACTCTGGAAGAAAGAAAAGAGGCTTAGGACTCTAGATTCTCTATTCCACTAAGGACAAATGGGTCCCATGTGAAGAGGATTTGGTGAGATAAGCACTACAAAAGCACTGCCTCAGAGCAGTCTGCACTGCTGTTGACTCCCCAGCCAGCTGACAGAGTTCACAAGCTATTTCTTTCATTATGCTCTTCCTTGTGAGCAACGAGAATAACAACTCCTAGTCAAGGACCAAAAGCACTAGAAGCAGAGCCTCAACAACAGAGTTCAAGAGGTGCCACCACCTAGTTACATTTTTGCCCACACTCCTTATCCCAAATATGAGGAATCCCTGCATAAAAACCAAGTGCAGCTCCCCTAATTCTGCTGGGCAGTTATTTTCAGAAAGTTGACGCAGCACAACCGTACAATAAGCATAAACAACATAGCAATACTGACTTGAATCTGTAGTCAAGAGACCTAAAGCAGTAATTCTCAAAAGGTGGACTGCTCACCCAGCTCACATGTCCTCATGAATCTGATTATCATCTCTCAAGGCGTCATAAGAGTTCACCATTTTTACTGCAGGACTATCACCCTACTGCAATAATCCAAGCAGCATTTTGTTTTCCCTTCCCCGCACCTGACAGAACCTGCTCTTGCTCTTCTCTTTTTCATAAAAGACAAACCACTTTCCCTGCACTCTTTGCATATCACCTTTACGGCGTGAAGGCAATGGATTGCCAAAGCTTTCTGTGAACACCTGCCCTGGCACAGTGCTGCTGGGAAGTTGGAGCTGGCTGATTGCATATCCAAGTAGAGACCACAGCAGAATCCTCTCCTCTATTAAACAAACAAATGAATGGCTCAAAAACAAGCCAGGAAAACTGTACATTAAAGAACATTTTGAAACAAGTATCTCTCTTGGAGGGGATATGAGGCATAGGAATAAATAGCACAGGATAATGAAGAACAGGATATCGTGAAAAAGGCGTTTCAAATGCACAGCATGGAATACCTCATCAACTTGCTAGGCACTACCAAGTGGCTTGTGAATTTCAACAGCTACAGTCTCCTAATGGAAGTGATGCAAATTAGAAAAATAAGTACAATAGCATAGAAACGATAAAAGATTCAGGTAAAAAAGTTCTCTGGGCTACACTCTGACCTTTACTTAGGAGCTGTTCTAGGCAACAAGACAATGAAGGAAAAAGGAACAACAAAGGATGAGGCCAGGGGAGTGCCTGGCTTAGAAAATACTATGTGAGAGAATCTTAATGCCTGAAAACAAATTCTCTGAATCACCTGCATTTTTCTCTTTAGTAGCAGTTCAGTAACATAAACAAACACTATGTTTAAATCAAGAAAAAAAAGTAAATATACCTCTAATTGCATCTGATCATTTTAATTACAAAGAAAGGAAATACTATCGCCTCACCAAATCTTTGTGGCTTTTATTTTTTGTCACACAATGAAAGAATGCAATGAAGTTTTCAGATGCTAGTACCCATAGTCATTTCAAGAAAAATTATTGTACAGTATAAGTTATAGGAATTTCAATTAGATGAACGGTTTTAATGGTAAAGGCAATACACTCCTCTTCCGAAAGTACTAGTTAATTAACTGTGGTCAAAAGCACGTGGTGGGTAACCTCAAGAATTGAAGTTAGAGTTGTTGGGGTTTTTTTAAAGAAAAAAAAAAGCACAAAACACCCAAACAGCTGAACACACTTAACGCATGTCAGAAAAGATAGTGAAAAATTATATTCTAAATACATTCATAGAGAATATTCTGATCAAACAGGAGCAGGCAACTGAACAGTCTATCATCTTGATGCCAGACATATCTTTTTTCTGCTTCCCTTGGAGAAAGTAACTATGTGCTATTTCTGCCAGTTATATATTCATGAGATTTTCCTTTATACTTCAAAGTGTGAAGACTTCCATTCTTTCATTTACAAACATTCACTAGAAAGTATTTCTAAAATCCTGCCACATTTGCATAATTCCAGTTTCCCAAGGACCTTAGATTAACCAAGACTTTTGTGAAGTACTGTGTAGGTAGTACAGCAAACCACCAATTTAAAAAGAAAGTCTAAAGTAACGTCCGTGGCTAACCCATTATTCTGGATCTAATTCACAGAAGCATGCATTAACTTCAGTTAGACTTTTACTTACATAAGCAGCACTTTTCAGAGGTATTATTTCTGCTCCATGACCTCTCCATCTGAATCATATTAGTTTGATGACTATGAAACACAAGGTTGGGCTTAAGGGAAAGAAGACATGTCCAAAACAAAATAATGCTACTGCTGTTATGCTAACTAAGGTACATTCCATAGACACGACGTACAGCAGGGAGACACTTGTCATTTTATGATTTTTTGGTCAATTTAGGTCTTTGTTGTAACAGACAGAAGCAACTCTGCGCCTCCAGCTTGTATTATCTCAGATCCTGTGATGTAGCAATCACAGAGCTTTTGGCTTAGAGCTGGCTCAGTGTCCAGCTCATGCCTACTTCATCTTTCTTTGGTTGGTTAGGCAGGGTCTTTATTGAAGTGGTAGAAAACTGGTTTTTAAGAACGGTCTTAATAAAAAAAAAAACCAAAGAGCCTAGGAGTTCACCTTCAGGGATGGTATACCAATAAGCCAAGGAACTGTACTTCACCTTTCATTCTACGCCAATAAGATTTGCAAAGAAGTGTGGAAATAGATTCTTCCTATGACAACTCGTACCTGACTTCCAGTAGATTTCTAGAGCATTCTTCAAATACCTTCAACTTGGTTGTTCCTCACCTGTGTGATGACACAGAACCAGCATCACTGAGATCAGAAGGGACCTCTGGAGACCATCTAGTCCACACTCTGCTCAAAACAGGGTCAATTAAATTGCAGTTGAATGCAAACAGCTCAGAGAACTGCAACAGCTCAGTGGTCTACTCAGCACTGTTTTAGGGCACTTGCAAGTAGTAGAAATACAAATTCTGTGAGTTGCCTAAAATGAAAAGATTAAATCCTTATATGTTATTCCTGCATCATGAACTTACAGTTAAAACTGTCACACTTCTGTAGAAAAAGCTAAAATACTTTATAACAGCAAATAGTTTTGCTTGGTTTAAATAATAGTTGCTTTTAATTAGGGGGAGAAATACATTCTATGGCATAAGTACATCACATTATTTAAGTTTTTACCTTTTTCAGTGATGAAACAGAAACCTAATTCAACAATGGTAAACCTTCTAAAAATACACAGTAGAGTGAAAAATATGTTTACTGACTAAGACTAAGCAACAAAACATTAAACAGATGTTAATGAACAGGAGATGGTTTTGGTTTCACACCTGTAGGAGCTGGAGCTCTGAAGAAAAGTCACAGCTTCACTTAGACAAATATTTTTACTTGATACAGAGCAGTTTTATCACAAAAATAAGATTCTTTTTCAAACTCACCTGAAACTTCAAAATTGTACTAATTGTTGACACAGCTGCTATTTATTTTCTCTTCTGTTCACATCCAATGTCCAAAACCTGTCCAGAACCAACGCACTGGTGCTATGTAATAAAGGGAGTGCAAATCCTGCCAATGACGTTTGCCTATGTATTGCTGTTTCCCTGATGTTGAAGGGCCTCAAGATCTTTAGCCATCTCAATAATAGCTCAGTCTTGCTGATGTTCTACTTGAAGACTCCGGGAAGGTTACCACGGGAACTTAACTAGAGCAAAATGAGACCAAGTGGAATGTTTGTAGAATGTCAGTTAGGAAGTACTCCTTGAGGCAGACAAGCTGGACTTTCCTTCAAGAAAGCACAGGGAGGAGGAAACGGATGCATTCATTCGTTTACCTCCCAGTTCTGCAAATGCTTCAGACATGTACAGAATGCTGCTAATTTATCTGTTGTTCCCTTTTTTCTGTGTATTTAACAAAGACTCCTAGACTTCTTTCTTGCAATTTGAGACTCTGCAACTCATTGTTGCTTTGGTGATTTCACAAATATTCTTTTCAATCACTTGAAGCCTAATGGAAAAAAAGGAACTGATTGACTGTGAAAAGCACTCTAATGCTGTATCTTCGGAAAAATTTTAAGACCTTAAATTTCACTTCCTATGAGACACAGAGCTTATATAAACTTTCAGGGTATATCCAACAATCAAAAGCAGTAACTACTAACTGCTGTAATGCAGATCTTTGTACAGCATTTCAGCAAACTTTAACTCCTTCACCACCTGCAGTCTGACAACACGTATGCAAAGTACTTGTGTATTGCTGTGCACTGTACACCCTCTAGAAACAAACCAGAAGCTCTTAGTCTGGTGTTGTGTGCTGTAACCTCTGTATCTCTATATAGAGATTTCGTTTGTGCTAGCAATCATTTTCTATTACATATTGTCATTCCCAAGAGAAGTTGCCTGCAGAGTCACTATTATTGCCAGCCATGGAGAAACATCTACCCTAAGTTCTTAAAACTGTCTTCACTAGTGCTGTAATGACAAAAATTAACTATTTCTGCCAATTAACATGGGGAAATAGAACTTCAGGAGATTTATATGGTCCTGAGAATATGAAAATACTGCATAAGAACACATGCTGGTTTTATATAAAGACAGCAATGTCGCCTGTTCACATCCAGTTTACTCCTAAGACAGTAAAGCAGTCAATTGCTTTAGGTTTAATTGAACTGATGTTCAAACATCTTTACCATCATTGTAGTCAGGATCTTGATTCTGCTTGTTGACTTTCAAAAAACATGATTAATGAAAAAACAGGACTCTGTGCTACAGTACTATCACACTGTGCTTTAAACATAAGCAGAGACATGCACTTTGTTGGTAAGAGGACTTAAAATCTCAGTGCTTACAGAACTCTTCCATTTCTTGTCAAGAAATAAAGTTTCTTTTCTTTCTTTTTCTTTCCCCTGGAGTTCAGTGTCCTTTCATGAATGTTACGTTTCACCTTACCTTAATTCAATAAAATTTTGGGAGTGGAACCTGTCTATAGAGAGCCACAGTCACGATCATGGCGTTGCGGGGAACAAACAACACTGGCACTCAATCACCTTTGTTTTTATTACGCTTCTCTGGATTTGTAATATTATGTCTATGTCTAGTAACAGCTATTGACTTGGAGAATATATTTCTTGCTTTTCAATAGCTGCAAATCTGCTGTATTTAGTGGTTTTGAGAACACAGTATCCAGCATTATGGATATGCACTTTTTCCTGGTTTTGTCCAAGCTTTTCATTTCTGCTTCAACTGCAATCACAGCAAAAAGAAAACAATCTGACATATACCCACGTCAACTTGTTTGACATGGAGATTAATACTGTTTCAAACACTTTAAGTGATACTTAGTGATTCTAGTTAAATTATTTAATCTACTACTCAAGAAAGCCTGTGACATGACATTCTTTCTCAATTAGCATTTCTTCTTGTAGAAATATTAATCATTAGATAATCTAGTTTTCAAAATGTGTTTGGAATGAAGCCTACGAAATGTTGCACACATTCTGTTTAGAAAAACTTAGCACATACTTCAAACTGAACTGCCCAGGTGAGACAGAATTACAGAACCATGACAGTTTTGAGATAGTACCAAAGAGAAAAACCCAGAATGATACAGCATCAAAGGAAGAGGTGTTGCAGAGGTTGAATGAGGAGTGGATGAGCACAGGCAAAACAAAGCATACAAAACCAAAGGTGAGGCTGGGAACCTGAGTGTCCAAATATTAATGGAGCATTAAGCAAGTTCTTCTAAACAAAAACTCATCTTGAAATTTATTAAATGGGGAACAAGATGTATCATCCTTAACCAGAAGAATGAAGCAACACCCTTCTCTGAATGCAGGACCACAATATAAACTATCTGGAAACTTGGAGACAAAAGGGTTTGTGAATGTGAAGCATTTGAGGAACTTACACTGTAAGAGGCAAATAAAGCAATAAATAGCCATAGTAAAAGTAACAAGCAGAATAAAGCAAGCATTTGAAAGATATTAGTGGGACTAGCTTGCACTTTCCCAAAACAGAGGGGAAAGTATTTCAATACCTGAAATAATTTGGCAAAGCCTGGATTAATGCTGCATGGCTGGAGAGGAAAAGTAACAAAAGAAATATTGTGCAAGAGGACATGGATGCGTTCACTCATATTCTGAACTGAAAATGTTTGCATTTGTCAGCCTGAGGACTCCGGCGACCAAGAAAATAATAATAAAAAAAAATTTAGAAGACAAATCGGTGTGCTAGATAAGCTTACAGCCAAATATGTAGGTTAGACAAACCTAGATGTACTTTGGACAGAAGAAGATTTAGCTTGAAACAGAAACAGTAGTAATTGTAGCTAGTCATATCACAAACAAAATTATTCTGTGACTTTATCACTGAAGAGGAGGATCAAGAATGGGGGCCTATAGCTCTGCAAACAGACAGTGATGAATGAAGGAAGATCATATAAAGGAAGAAAGATGAGACACAGGAGCTAAATAACAGCAATTATTACCAAGAACACATCTTAATTTTTGAAGTGAATGTTAGCTTTAGAGCCCAAGGTATCTCCCAGTTCTGCACTTTGGCCAGTTGGAAAACATTAGAGACTAGTGGTAGCAGAGAACAGAAGTGCCATTTCAGTCAGAGGAAAAGAGCACAGGAACTGCTTTAGATCGCTACTGTCTGTTAGCTTTGACAGCCAGGGAGAGAGGTTGCAGCTGGTTTCCAAAAGACATCAAGTTCATTAAGTTAATATCATGTGTTTGACACTTTTGTGCCCTTTCATCCAGCCTTAGTAGTTTCTAGATCTCAGGGACAACTTCAGCCCATTCTACCTAATAGTAAAGTTCCTAAACATTAAATTCCTGCACATTTTAAATGAACCAGCACATAAAGACTCATTTGAGAAAAAGGCATAGCTTAGCTATTCTTCGTCCCCTGGGCTGACTTCTCAGTACTCAAGAAGCTAAACTGACAGTTCAGTCCCTTACAGATGATAAGAACAAACTAAATAGAATTGTTCCTTTTGCATGGGCAAGGGGAAGATCAGAAAAGTCTGAGTTCAAAATTGCTAGAAAAAAATTCTACAAAGAGAAGCCAATGAAATAAATACTATTCTTAATGTATGTTTGTTTTAGTCAAAATACCAGGATGGTAATTTATTAAATCTCAAATATTTTAATCATTTTAGAAACAGAAGCAACTCATACTGTTTAGCTTTTACCTAAAATACAAGTATGTAAATGAGATAGGAGCTGTTTTTCAGAATTTACTGGCAGCACAATCAACTGCAAACCCTAACTATATTACAGTTCGAATATATTTGGTTTGAGGACTTTAATGGGATACATTCCAAGACTAAGGAACTACACGCACAATCAAATCGTGAAAACCAGCTATATATAAAACGTCTGGTACGGGCCTCTAATAAATGTGTACATGCAGCAATACACTGATGGAAGCTTGGGTTTTTTCCTTTTTAACGAAACTTGTTACAAAGTGCTGCATCAATCCTCTGCCACGTGACAGCTGAGGTCCACCACTGCCCATCAAAAGAAATTGATTAGCTTGAAGTCAGAAGCCATATTAAGGAGAGAACAGGCAGTAAAAGCAGCCGAATGAGAGCTGGCTGGAGAAGGAAGGCTGGCAAACAGCTCACTGCTGATGAGAACACCAGATCAGTCAGCTGCGCAGCGGGGGCCCACGTGGAAGCCATGTGAATGAGCGCAGAAATGTGAACGCTCACTGGGACAACTGCTGGCTGCAGTGGTCAGCTCCAGAAGAGGTTATAACCTGAAAGTATCCCTGGCATTAAAGTGAATGAATAAATTGCTCTTAGGAACTAAATGGTACCTGTTCCATTTATATCTCTAAGCTTTTGATTTCAGAAGAAACAGCTGAGATAATATTCAGTTTTGCTAGTATTAGTGAAGAAGATCCCTTGCGCATTCAAAAAATGTCCATGCCTCTGTGAACCTGCCCCAAGCTGAAACAGAAGGGATCCAGTGTAAAGAGATAAAGAAACTCATATTCCATTTTTCAGAGATTTCCACCATTTGCTTAGACTATGACTCAGATTTTCAAAATTGTTTTTGAAGGAAGCAAGCCAAAGGAACTTCAAAGCTGGGATAAAAAAATACTCCATCTATTCCAAAATGTTTGGGAACCATGCATTCTTCTGAATCGCTCTGCTGGTATTATCATCATATTTTATATGCATACTTCTGTCCTAAGACTTAAGGAAATGAGCTCAACATACATTTGATGGAACCTAACCTTAACCTGTCACAATAAACAAGACTCCACCTTACTACTACTTCCTCATCATTAAAATATAGACTATATAGTTTTAGGCTCTAGTAAAGTATTACTTTAGGACATTAAAAGAATGAATTACTACAAAGGAAAGATTTACCTTTTTTGCCTTACTTCTCTTTTCAAGTATCTTAACCACTGACATAATTAAGAAAATACACATGATTTATAGCTCTTATTCTGAGAGGTAAAACCTTAATGTAATCCTTACAAGAATTATGAATAAAACAGAACTGAGATGTGGCAGTAAATTATACACATATGTACTTGTTATATATAAATAATTCCAAACAAAGCAATATAGTAAAACCATTAAAGAGTTACTGCTTGAAAGAACTAGGAAAGCAATCAAAATGCTTATTGGAACCAGTTCAGTTCAGTTTTACTGAGATAATACTGTTTATAAGATTAGTTAAAAGGCTCATTTAATACCACATAGTCTCTGGGGATAATAATAGCTGAGCCAATATTGTATGCCAGTCAAATCTGGGGGGATGTACTCATTCCATGCTCAATTGTTTTGTTAGCAAAATTTTAAGTATTAATACTTAATATCCCAATGGAAATAGTATGTCTAGCTTTCCTACAGAGCTGACTACACAAATGAACAGAAAAAAAAAGAGGCTAAGACTAAATAAAGCAACTTCACATTTAAGTGGAAGCTTAGAGAGTCTATCTACATCTCAGGTAAATGGAATTCTTATACAGCACTTTCAAAGCCTGTATTAACAGGCTGTCCAGAGAAGTGAATGTCACCATCCCAGGAGGTATTTAAAAGACACGTAGATGTGGCGCTTAGGGACATGGTTTAGTATTGGACTTGGAAGTGTTAGGTGAACAGTTGGACACAATGATCTCAAGGTTCTATTTCAATGTTCTATGATTTCATGATTTTCAAGTACTTTTCAATGTAATTGCAAGCATGAATAAAGACATACATAAACCATAATGAAATTTATGAGCATTTTTTTACTCAACTGCAGCATGCACCAGTTATAAAATCATGCATTTTCTGAGTATTCAGATGAAAAGCATGACTATATACTAACATAGTATTTTCCAAACTGGTGCTTGATATT
Organism: Buceros rhinoceros silvestris; assembly: GCF_000710305.1. Classification (NCBI taxonomy): domain Eukaryota; kingdom Metazoa; phylum Chordata; class Aves; order Bucerotiformes; family Bucerotidae; genus Buceros; species Buceros rhinoceros. Next base: position 4,035 of record NW_010407620.1, on the reverse strand, counting down.
GAAAAAATATTTGTAGCGCATTATAAAAATTAATGACTCAAAGACTTTTCTTATATTCTACAGATTTTTAAAATTTATTTAAATAATCCTCACTAGTCTTGCATTTCTATGGCAAAACAGACAGCATTTTTTCAGGAAAAGCTGCAGTAACTCACTGTTAGCAGATAGATTCCACGTCTTTGTTAACTAAAGCACATGTCTAAAAAAACTGTTGAAGTGATGAACAAGTCAAGCAGATTTCAATGTGTATGCATCTTTGGTTTGCTGCCATAAAACTGGTTTTCATAAATCCACATCTGTGAAGATTCTGCCAGCATGTGAGCACAGCTGTCCCTCAGATCCAAACTTTCTCCATATTTTCTGATCATCCTTTTATCTGTTTGGTAAAATCAAGCCTCCAATTAGCATTGTACAAATTATTCTGTCAAATAGCTATCATCTTTTTCCTCCACTAAACACCTGTTTGGAAAGTTGAGTATTTGTGCGCAAATTACATAAATGTTCAAACATAACTTTTAAGATTATGTTATTAGATGAATCCTTATATTCAACATGGGAGGTATTAAATTGCCTAAAGAACAAGTGAGTTCAATCTACCAATGTCTAACTCTTCTACTGCACTTACTTCAAAAGGAGTTTTATGTATCAGACAACGTACATGGCTCTATTAATACAGATTCTACCAAAGTAAAATCTTTCTAAATCTATCCTGAAGAGTTTATTTTTGCTTTCCTTATTACAATCAGGAAGGTGGAGATAATTCCTAAAATCCACTACATTGTCTAATTTAATTATCATTTCTATCGATAAATTGCCATATTTACTTGCTCATCATACAAACACCAGTATAAAAATTAATCCCAGCCTAGAATTTAATAAATACTTTGAGCATTCATCTCTCTGTCACATGACTTGTTACCTAACAAAGTTCTATTTCCAGGTTTTAGTTGATAAATCTTTGGTAAAAATACAAGATTTGCAAGCTGTCTTCAGGGACCTGACATGCAATTCTCACCACCTCGCTTCCATTTTTAAGTATTCTGAACCTACAGCAAAGGCACGCAGCCTCAGCACATTAGACACACCTATGCAGCAAGCAGTTCTTCAATACTGACAAATTTTAACAATTGACCCAGGCAGTCATACTGAGTCCAGCAAAACAACACTGCTTCTACTAAGCAGGTGGGAAAAACATTTCCACGGCTATCATATTCCAACATCTGCAATCACATCGAACAACTGGTTTAGAACTTTATCAAATCACTTAAAATAAATTCCACTATTTATTACATGCTTTAAGCCTTATAGACCACTGGTAATATAAAGATAGATGACTAGTAGGCTTTTCTGCAAGTTCAGAAGGATGTACAATTCTTGGTTTTCCTGGTCTCCCTACGTGCATTTGCACTTAATGGCTATGAGGATGAATGACAACATCCTGCTGATCAGTTGCTTTGCAAGCCTAACAGCAGAAATAAAGTTTGGAAAGTCAATGACTTCTCCTTTTGTAGAGCCTCCTATCTAGAGGAATAACTTATCAATAACCAAAAGCTAGAAAGTGAAAGACAGGAAAGATCGACCAAAACAAAGTTAGAAGATTTGATTCTTTATAACTTAGTTTGAAAGACCAGGATGGTTGTTTACACTGCTTAAGCTTCTAGCTTATTCTGCAAGCGTGGTTTTAGGAGACAGTCTTGTTAAGGATCAAATATTAATTCTTTGTTATTGCCATGCAGCATGATGAGGAGTGTTGAGACTCCAATCTCAGCACTGTACCAGTGACAAGCTCAAGTTTAGAATACAAGTTTTATTCAAGTTGAAAACACTTGCCTATGGTCTCAAAACACATTGAAGATCTCCTTGGAGTAATATAGCAGACTGAACCAACTAGGCAGATATGGACCAGCTGCTGCAAGAGAAGAGCTGAAACAATACCTCAGCCTTGGCCATATTGACCACCATCAGTGGTCCATCCTGGCCTCCAATCGGGAGATTTGGAGACACACCATACATAATGCTGCTGCCTCCTTTGAGAGCACACATAAAATCAGTCTCGAGGAGAAAAGACAGCGCAGAAAGAACCATGCCTCGACTATAGCACCCAAGGAGACCTTCCGGTGTGCTCTTTCCAACCGGCCTTGCCTATCCCGCATTGGCCTTTTCAGCCATCAGCGCGCTTGCAGTAAGCGTGGGTAAAGCCGTGCCCAAATCTTCGTCCGCGAAGCCAAGCCATGATGATGATGATGATACTAACATATTATACCCTGAGAGGACAAGTCAGGGGTTTGGCTGCAGATGGCCAGATGGAACACATATCAGGGACAAGGCCACGCTTCATATGCCCACCCTGCCCGTAATCTGATGGGCATGTTCTTTGCCTTAAGTTAAGGGCTTGTTTCACAATCCCTAAAGATCTCCAAGTCTGCGTACAGGTTGGCATTGAAATAATAGCTTAGTATGGAAGCAGCCTAGATGAATCATCTGCATTTTTTAAGTAATGCGTGAAGTAGAGAACAATTTTAACACATGATCAAACATGCTTACTACTGCGATTTTTACATGTGGCATTTTCCCCAGCATGAATATAGCCCAAGGCATTTAACCACTTTTATTTCTAAGAACATGATTTTCATCCTACATAATGTCTCATGAACAGTTCCTACCACTGAGTCTTTGTATTTCCTGCATGAAAATACACCTTACTTCAAATTCTGTCTACAAGATCGTTATTTCCACTGCTATTTCTTTCTCATACAAGTGCATTTTTCATTCTCCTGCCACTTGTGGAATTTTAAAATAAAATATGCACCTAGGATATACTACAATTTAACATTACTAAAGGAAATGTACAAGTACTTCTCTGCTCCTAATATCTGTTCATGTGTAAAGGTCTTCAAGCAAAATAATGAATAAAAACTTTCTGAATTTATCTTCCTGAATCCTGTAAGAATTGGTAGTTTTGTTTTGTTGGATTTTTTAGAGAAAGGAGAAAAATCCTAGCACCTTCATGCCATATTATTCCAATCAGTAAATGAAAGTCGAGTGAGTTTCCAACAGAAAGTACTGGAGTAGATGAGAGCTAATTTTGAATTTATTTCTCATTCTAAAGCAAGAGATGCATTCTAGGTACGTAGGGTACAGTGGATTTTTATTTTAACACCAGCTTTCTAGAAATTAGATTTTTAACACTATCTTTATATAGTTAAGTGTGTTTCCACACTAAACAGCCCAAGGAAATGAAAAGGCTACTACTTCTTAATCTGGGGCGAAGAGAAAGTCAGGACTTATCCCAGGGGAAAGATTACTGCCTCTATTATGATACACCTTGACATCACAGTCTGAACAATGGAAACAAAATGATAGCATTTGATCTGTACCTCCTATAATCAAAAAGCTCTGCTATTTTGTAATTCATGAGCACAGATTCTCATCACAACAAAGAAGAAGTGGTAAACAGCTTTGGCAGAATTTAACAATGGGCTGATGGCAAATAATCCATTCCATACCTTTAAGCATACTTACCATCTATCTTCAAAACTTTTTTAGCTCTAAATATAACTTTTCTGAGATAAGGGAATAAAATTGCAGAGAATATTCACGCTTTAGGTTAACCATGTATTTATCTCAAGGTATAATGATTTAGACCATGTAATAGATAACATCTGAACAGGCAGAACGTCAGAGTCTGCATCAGCTGCTGGTCTCTGTTTCAGGGTGTGTTTCAGCATTTAAAATCTTAATGACTATAGAACCTATATTATCAAAAGCATGAATGGAAGTTGTTACCCGTATAGTCACAAAATGGTTATCCAGAACTCTAAGAGTAACTGTAAACTCAAGAATTACACTCGTTAACCTACACACATGACTAAATTGCTTTAGGCTTTGTCTCTAAATACAGCTCCACATCCCAAAGAGCATGAAATGCTCTTCCCCCCATTTTCTGGGTGCCACAACGTACTTAGATAAAGAAAATGCAAGTATTTATTATTTATAATTATTATTCTAATAATAATATAAGTAATAACTATGAAA
>NW_010407619.1:43638-44063 GCF_000710305.1 Buceros rhinoceros silvestris | reverse complement strand
AAACCAGGAAGCTTAGCTCAAACCGGGACAACATTTCATTTACCAAAGGGAGTTATGAATAGTAAGGAAAAATATCTTTTTGTAATTAAGAAGTTATTTCTTCTCTCTGTCTATCCTTCCCCAAGTCCATGTCCAATAAAAATAGAATGAGGTGGGTTTTTTTTATTATTTTGTTAATTTTTAGATTGAGATTGTTTCAATTAGAATATCACTTCCAAAGGATCTGTGCACACAGTAGTATGCGTTAAAATATACAGGAGCATGTTTTAATTGAGATGACCTCCTCAGGTTGTGTATTGGTGGACCCATGGATTGTTTTCCTATTCAGTTTACTAGTGGCAAAAACTAGTGGGGGAACAGGAAAAGGAAATGGAAATGTCATTTGAAACTGAACCCCCCCCCCCCCCCCAAAACATGCGGCCGAG
>NW_010407619.1:41856-43544 GCF_000710305.1 Buceros rhinoceros silvestris | reverse complement strand
AGACCCAGCCCCCCCCCCCCCCGCCAAACAAGTCTGCAGGAGTGAGACGCTGCTTTAGAGTAGAGGCAGTAGACCACATAATTAGTTTACTGTAGAGCTGGGTAGGAGTTTTGGCTTTATTACATGTGACCTGGATACAAACTATACTGATGGGAGTGATAGCGGGATATTTGTTACCTGAAGCTAGATAGTCCATTAAGGGATCATGCCACTGCATTGTTACTTCTACTGTCTCTGGAATCCTTAACAAATGTGTATTTAACTAACAGGTTTAAGGAATAGTACCTTTTTGTTTGTTTTTTGTTTTTGTTTTCACATGTTCCTAGTGAGGTAGTTCTGGATTTGTAAAGACCTGCACGTAGAGCCCTGACATTCCTGACTTGCCCTGGATCTTATTAGAAGCACGAGTGACAGAGGCAGCAACAACCTTTAGTGGAGAGATTACCAGGTATGCCCACATTTAAAATAGGTGTTTTAAGATCCTGGAGAAACTTGAATGATGAAAATGGTCCTTAGGGGTCAGAATACATTTCCTCTTTCTTCCTTGAGGCAAGAGCATCAATGAGGAAGCTCCCAGTCAATGACACACTGCCCACAAGTGAATTATTTCCCTCTCTGTTTCTTTAGTGCTTCATAGGGCTCTTGTACCTTGTAACTCATTCAGAGCAATTTAGTATTGTATTGTTGAAGGCTATCAAGTGCCTTGTGTCCAGGTGCTAGTCCTTTAACAAAAATATTTCAGATTTCTGATTTTATATTTCTGTTGTCCTAAACATCCTGGGACCATAGTGTGCTGACTGGCAATATGCTGTTGGGGTTGAATCAGATAGGTGTTATGGCACTAGTAAAATGGACTGGAGTATCTCACTGGAGTCCCCATAATAATAATACTAATGATGATAATAATAAGTATGAGTTACTGTAGGAGTGGCTAAGATTAACTCAGAGTTTCAAGGAGCCAGGAGATTATTTATCTTCTGAAATAAATCGAAGCTGCTAATGAACAATAATAGACATTTTCAGTTTTATTTGCAGCATACCAGCCCTTGTTGTAGATATTGGAGAAGCAACTGAAAATACCATTCCAATAGAAGCTTTGCAAGAAAGGACTTGGTAGATACACATCGACTTGTCACTGCTGTGGATATTGGCACTCTCTAGTACCAAGATACAGCAAGAAACTTTACTGCTTTTGCTACTGAAGCAGCTGATTTTTTTCCAAGTCCTTATTTCTGTTGTTTTACACTTGAGATTTGCTGGGCATTTCCTTGAATTACTGTACGTTAGGTGAATTTTCTCAACAACAAATACGTTTTATATATATTATTTAAAGCGGCAAATGACTCGGATAACTGGAAAGCCGCTCTGAAGTAGATTCACTGGACAGGAGAATGAGTTTTCTCTCCACAAAACAGACATATGTTCTCCTCAGATTTTCAGTAATTCTTGCATATCTGCCCAATCATTTTAACTGGGACCGTGTGCTACTCTGCCTCTGTGACCGTCACTCTGAACAGCTATGGCAGTGAAGCCAGCGTCACAATTCAGTGCTGAATTGTACCAGGCTGTTGGTCCATGTGCTTCCAGCTCATGGAGAGCTTACTTGCTTCAGATGAACATGTGACACTTATTTTGTTCGGCTGTCAGACAATGACTTGGACTTCCTTGCTGACGCATCCACTTGTAAG
>NW_010407619.1:41217-41752 GCF_000710305.1 Buceros rhinoceros silvestris | reverse complement strand
TTTGTTTTCTAGTCACTGCAGATATTTGGGTGGGTTCTATCTGGTCAAAGGAAAGGGAGAGGTCGGAGCCAGACTTGAGAGTATCATGATAAATTCCAATTGACATCCAATGTGATTCACTCCTATTGGTATCCAACGTGATACAGAGCCTCCTGCCTACAGGGTTTTTGTTCCTCCCTATGCATTGCTCAAAGCGGAAGCTATCCTGGTGTGTCACAAACTGTCTTTTGTTCCTGGTATGTTTAATGCACATACAACTGCTACTTTTCTTGTCCGTGCAGCACCTCAGACCATGATGGCCACTGCTCTTCCTTTGTCCTGACGAAATAGTTTCATCATATATACTGTTAGCTTACGGTTCTCTTAGATGCGGGAAAGAAAGCCCTGAGAATACTTTTACTGCCCATGTTTGTTGTCCTTGATTTTTTAAAATAACTCATTTTTCCAGGTGTTTAAGTGGACCAAGGCCTACTTCACAAACATTTCCAGAAAAAAAGCGATGTCAGGCCCTTACCTTAACATCCATACACTCTTT
>NW_010407619.1:20974-41052 GCF_000710305.1 Buceros rhinoceros silvestris | reverse complement strand
TGGGTCACAGTAAAATTAATATTTTCAATACCTGCTCTTAAGCTGTGGATTTCATTCTTTTTTATCAAGAAGAAAAAGTGCTATAATTTTGAATTGCAATTAATCTTCTGCATTTCTAGTTTTTCTCTGACCTTGTACCTCCTTTGAGATCACCATTCACCCCAAAACTGCCCAACATTTTTCTCAGCTTTCCTATTTGTCTTTTTGAACAGAATTCTTCTGTACTGTGGGTAAAACACCTTTTTATCTGTAAACTCAGAAGTACTTTTGCAATTTGTCATCTCATTTGGTGTTCAGATGTCTCAAATTCAACATGTACACTGTTAAATGTTCACTAAACTCCTTTTCTCCAGAAAACAATTGGCTTTAAACCTTGAGAGAGTTGCTTGGTTTGTGTTTGTGCATGCCTGCTTTCACAGGGAAAATTAATTTTAAAAAGAGACTGTAAAGTACACTGCCTTTAGCATTTGATAATGTTTTACTTTCCTTAAGCGGAAAAAATTAAGTTGATAGTGATTTCAGAGGGACTGCCTTCACCTCCCTTTTTTTTTTTTTTTGTCTTTTCATGGCTTATAATAACCTGGTTTATAAATAGGTCTGAGGTGACTCTGAGTTCATATTTGACCTACATCTTACTAAAGTATTTTGTTTGTTCTGATTCTTTTTCTTTCATATGTGTACTGGTTTTGGCTGGGATAGAATTCATTTTTTTTCGTAGTAGCTTGTACGGTTTGGCTATATTTTGCATTTGTGACTTAAACAGTGTTGGTATCACAGGGGTGTTTTTGTTAATGCTGAGCAGTGCTCACACAGTGTTAAGGCCGTTTCTATTTCTCTCACTGCCCTGACAGCGAGTAGGCTGAGGAGGCACAAGAAGTTGGAAGGGGACACAGCTGAGACAGCTGACCCCAGTTGACCAAAGAGATTCCCACACCACATGAGGTTTGTGCTCAGCAATAAAAGCTGGGGAAGAATGAGGAAGGGGGAACGTTTGGAGTTACGGTCTTTGTCTTCCCAAGTCACCATTGCAAGTGGTGAAGCCCTGTGTGCTGGGTTTGTACCTGGCAGGATTTTGACAGTTGCAGATGGAGCTCTTGGTGCAGCCCCTCTAAGAAGCTCCTCGAAAAGCTTCCCTAGCTCCAACTCAGTTCTGCCTCTGGTCAAGGCTGAACCCATCAGCACCTCTGTGAAAAAACATAGTTAAAAGGGGAAAATGGTTTGGCAAGAGCCTTTGTTTTGGGAGGTCTCTTTTGTTTTGGAGGACTGTAGGACAGGGGGAGAGAGACAGACAACCGTGTGGTTACCCAGATTAGTGAGGAAGGGGTCGGGGAGTCACTCTGGAGCAGCCATTTCCCTTTGGCCCACAGCAAAAGGGCAGACTGAGCCTTTGCAGTCCTCAGAGATCACTGGTAGATTCTGAGGGAGACCCATGCTGGGGCAATTAATTGCTGGGATAACTGCTGCCTGTGAAGGACCCTCATGCTAGCTGGAGAAGTTCATGGAGGACTGTCTCCCGTGGGAGAAATACCAGTTTGCCACAGGGAAAGACTGTAAATGAATTCCCTTGAAGAAGAGTGAGCAGTGCAAACAACATGGAGTGAACTGGGACTGACCACATTCCCCATCCTCTGCCCCACCTGGAGGGGAGGAGACAGCAAAACTGGGCCCAGGAAGAAGGGAGGTGGTGGGTAAAAGGTGTGTTTAAGATCCTGGTTTTTTCCTCGTTTTCATACTCTGATTGGATTAATGATTTGGTAATGATTTAATTGTTTATATTAAATTGATTTTGTTTCATCAAGTCTGTCTTTTGCCCATGACCATAGTTGGTAAGTGAGCCCTCCCTGTCCTTTGTCCCAACCCTTAAGTCAGTTGTATTTTGCCCCACTCGAGTGAAAGAGTGGCTGTGTGGTGCTTGGTGGCTACCTGGATCTAAGCCACGAAACGCTGCTTTCGCTAGAAATGGTTAAACAGCTTCCTGTCGACGGGAAGTAGTGAATAAATTCCTTATTTTGCTTTGCTTGTGCATGCAGCTTTTGTTTTATCTACTAAATTGTCTTTATCCTCAACCCAGGCATTTTCAGACTTTTACGCTTCAGATTTTCTCCCCCATCCCACCAGATGGGGAATGACCAAGCAGCTGGGTGGGGCTTGGCTGCATCCTGGGGTTAAACCATGACAGCAAGTTGTCTGGCTCCAAACTTTTTTTATCCACTCTCTTCTGATAAACTTGTGAGTGCTGTGCTGAATGCGAAGAGTTTGTCAATCTGTCCTCCTTTCCTGTTCAAAAGCTGGTCATCTTGGGCTTCACAGGAATAATCTACTCATACGAAAAACATTCAGATGAGACTGTGTGGGTAGCTACTGGGTAAGACAGCACAGTGGACTTAGCTAAAAGAGAGACATAATTAAAAGCGTATAAATATAATTTTGTTTGAAATAAATTTAAATCATTACTTTTCTGATCAGTGAAGTGATTGTTATATTTTTTTATGCAGCTTTTGTTTTTGTGTTGCAGATTTTGTTACATCAGTAAGGCACCTTACTAGTTAAGTCCTATGTAGCAACTCTTCTGAAAAGAATTGTATTGTAATAATGTATAATCTTAGTGAATCTCTGTCCACCACATGCACCAGGAATCTTTCTACTTTGGAAGCTGAATTATTTTATACAAATACCTTGGTTTTCTTTCCCTCACTATCCTTTTTTACAGGCCACTTGTACAGCATTCAAGCAGATTAACTTTCCTTTCGGATTTGAGTACGCACATGTAATAGTTGTCTCTTTCCCAGGTAGAACTGATAAGCATTGTATAAATCAGATACTTCCTAAACACAAATGTTACTAAGAAAACTATACAAGTTTTCCCAAGTTGAGACACCTTTCTTCATACCTCCTTACAAAAGTTGTGTCAACTCTATTTAATTAACATTGATGTGATGTCAAACGATGACTGTACAGGCTGTTCAGAGATCTTTGTGTTGCAATGCGGTGTTCGTTTTCATTGTGGAATGACTAGATTGCTCTGCAGTACTGGCCTCCATCATAACACATTAAAATTTAACCCATTCATGGTCTGGAAATAATGGGGTTTACCAGGTACATCTACATTTCTGTGTAGTGGTAGAAACCTTTCTTTGTGGAAAGCTGCAGCTTGAATAATTTAATGAGAAATATTATAACCATTATAGGATTCCTGGATAAATACTGCTTAGACAATAGATAGCAACACCTACATATACAACAAAATTTGCATTGTTGTACATGCAGAGAAGAGAGACAAGAATCCATTTGTCTTTATGCTAAAGATATCTCAGGTTCATAGTAAGGTAGAGAAATTATCAAAAACTTGCAGTTATATCGAGACAAGTATCCTAAAAATTTCTGAGCTCTGAAGCAGGTGGAGTTTATTGTGTTTTTCTTCTACTTTAAACGGTTGATTAATTCCTTCCAATTAAGTGTACGTTTCAGAATGGGAACATTCCTGTGGCCTTGCGGAAATCCCGCCAAATTGAGATGATTCAAAGTAAGACTCTCCTTTGCGGGGATCCTGAACTAATCAAAATATTTAAGGAGAAAATAATGCAGATATCCAACATCCTAAAAGACTGAAACGTTTTGTTCAAATTCTTTTTATATGGTCTGCTATTTTTATTCATCTAATTCTGCATGCACACGGTACCTGAAATGATACTGTTATGTGAAAAGAATGTAAATTTTATACTTCCCCTTTTTCTGTTGTGTAAGAAGTCTTCACGTTGTTTTTAGGTTGGAAACTTAAAGTAGATTAGTCAGTTTCTAATTATTTATTAAACAGAATATTTGGCAGTGTAAGTTATTTTGGAAGTTTGCATCTCTGTGCTGACTCCCTTGAGTGTATCTCATACTACTTACCTTTATTTTAAGAGCACTTCGTGGCTTCTCACTTTGCTGTCCCTCTTCTTTCATTCTTAGCCGGGTCATGGCCTTCATCTCTGTCCTGATATTATTTGTTCAGAAAAATGGCAGAAAAAAATGAGGAAAAAAAGCAAAAAACCAACTTGTCATTGCTTATGTTTTTTCATATACAGGTACAAAGAGGAAATATATAGTATAATTTCCTGAGCTAGAAGCCAATACAGCAGGATGAAATCTGTTAAATAAAACTTATGTTTGAATATTTGAAAGAGTGAAATCTATGAAGAAAGGGTCATTTGATAGAATTTGTAGAAATCACAACACTGTGGATTTTCACAGAGCAAACTCCTCCAAATCCTGTCTGTAAAGAGCAGTCTGTGTTGAGATGTGCTGTATGATCTAATCCAGCAGGACTTTCTAGGTTTTTTTGAAGGCAGAGAATTACTGGTTGCCAAAGATCAAGAAAAAAATTTAAATTTGAAATCTTATACTACTGTTCCAATTATCTGATGTAATAATAGCCAGCAACAAGAGGAACTTTAGCAGGTATTAAGGTAAACTACTAAATGAAAACTCCACAGTTCCATCTAAATCCTTCTACTAGGTCACTTATTTCCCACTCAATACAAGAACACATTTTCATTGTAACTTTTCATTATCTTCCTTGACAGCTGACTTTTGCACAAGAAAGTGGATTTATATGACCTCAGATATCAGAGAATAACATTTTTGAAGCGTTTGATGGAGAAAGTGAAATGAATTTACAAAGTACAATGTGAGATAAAACTTACTTAAACTTATTTTATGCTGAATTTTCTTTGCAGTTTACCCAGTAGGAATAGTCGTCTCTCACATTGAAGACACTCTTTTTTCGATTTTCTTTTTTAATTCACATTTGAGATTACTTTGAAGAAGACACGAATTCTTACAGGTAAACAGAGTAACAGTCCTGTGGGAAAAAAAAAAGAAATTGGTTTTTTTGATTGGTTTCACAGCATGCCTTAAAAATTAAAGGCTTTTTTAGGAAGGTCAGAATGACTTTTTCAAATTATGTTGTGTGATGCTGAGAAGCAGCACTAGGTTCGCTAAAGGCCTGTAGATAGTTACTGATAAAGTAGAGCATGTAAAGGAAACTACTTTGATATTGCTAGTACATTTCTGTGGAAAGCTGCATAATAGATTATCCTGAATTTTAATGATGACTAAACTATGCGTAATTTGAACCTCACTAGTATATCGTGAGGGTGGTTCTAGAGTAGAAACTTTGGATAATTTGTTTCTGCTGCCGTTGGCAATCCTGCGCTAGAAGCGTGTGTGTGTGTGTCTCAGCTGGGAAAAAGAAGAGTCTTTTGTCATTAGGCAATAGAATTGAGCAAGATACACCATCTTGTGATGTGTCGGAGAAATTAGATGTTTTTTTCTTTTTTTGGAAATACACCAGAAAGTCAGGAATTTTTATATAACATAAAAGCCAAAGGACTTGTAGAGGTAGCAAGATTATTTATATTTTATAAACTTATTTTGAGGATAAATATTTTCTAGGCATGAATCAATTTCAGGTGGTGGGAATAGCTTTCCATTTAGATAGGGATATCTCAATACCGTTACTTACTTTCTTCTGGCAGTGACAGTGGCTGCTATCAGAGAAGGGATATGGAAGTCTGACAATTTCTGACTCTCTGATACATTCACTGTTTACATAAAGCACAGGGAAGTGCTTTCACTCAACATTGCTTTTAGTTTTAATGGAGCAAATAAATCCAAATAGACTAAATGAAAAGTCTGTGTGCCAGAGAAGTACTCCATAAAACACGCAGGAGAAGCTGCACCCATTTCGGACATGTCATTTTTTACTAATTTTTCTTTCCTCGCACTGTAAGTGGAAGGAATAGAAAAGACTATGCTGTCATGCTTTTTGGGCTTTCATAACAATTTTGATTCCTAGTTTTCTGTTTTAAAAAAATCGAAACACTGTAAATCAGCTAGAGAATGTTTCCACTTATGTCATCTGCCCAACTGTAGTCAGTTCTGGGGTTCAGGATCTGCCCTGTTCACAGTGACTGAAATGGATAGATTTTCCTAGTTTATTGGATTTGTTTCTGACAGCGTCAATTAATTATTTTGCATCACAATCCATTTTTTTATGTGGAAGTGTTGTAGGAAAAAGAACAAGATTAGAGTAATTAATATACAAAGTGTTCCCAAAAAACACAGCAAACAAAAGGAAGCCAAGATTGCGACCGATAAGGGATGTCATTAGGAACACAGCTCAGGGCTATTGTAACTTGTGGCCGTAAAAGCAGGAAGTAATTTTTCTCCTGGATCCTTTTTAAATATAGGAACAAAATAAAAGTTTGGTGGTTGTATGTATGGCACAGGGGAAACACCGGAAGATCATATACGTGCCTGGACAATAGGATGAAGGTATCCCATTATTTAGGCACTACAGGAGCTTTTGAAGGGATGAATGATTTTTGTTTGCATGTATATTAATTCATAACTCCTAACCGTTATTTTTTTAACACGTTACCACTAATACGCCAGTGCCTGAGATGGAATTACGTAACTTCTTAACAACACTTCCTTTCTTAACAGTCAAATAATGTCCCCGTTCTTATGCTCTGAACAGTATGTTCACAGAATTGCTTAGAAAATCTTAACACTTCTGTTTGCATTTTTTCAACTACAAGTACATGCAGAAGCTTTAGGCATTTTAATAATAAACTGGAAAACTGTCTAGATTGATTAAAAACCCCAAACACCATGTATATGAAACAAATTAACTCTGCTGAGATAATAAATCAAAACAATTTAGTCTCCCAAACTTTACCACCTTCTTTAGTGCAGATCAAATAGTGTATATGTTCATCTGTACATGTGCAGTGCATATGTTTATCTCTATTTATGTTATTTGCTAGGATGAATAGGTAATGTTCCGCTTTTATTTACAGTTCAACCACCAGTACTTTCGCTGCATTCTCAGGACACTTTGTTAACATTTATCATGTATATCATAACGTGCTTTTTAATCCCGCTGTAAATATATTCTTTATAGGGACTTCTTTGGCACTGAAGTTGAGCTAAGTATCTCGCTATTGGGCTTTTGACTCAATATGTTTTTCATGTTGTATTTCACAGTTAATTCTTGCAAATTCAAGCTGGTATAATGTTCCACAAAAAAAAAAAAAGAAGTTTTTTGCTTGTCTGGCCATTTTATTTTCCAGTTGCATAAGTCCTGTAGTCCACTGATTTTTCCTGAATGTTTTGAAACACGAAATTTTTATCTGTTAATATTCTTCCTTTACTATTTATTCTGCATTTAAATTAATTCTTCCCAAATCTTTGTTTGTACCAAGCCCTGAGGGCAAACCAATTGCTTTCATTTGAGATTCAGACAAGCATCTTCCAGAACAAACAGAAAGGTTTTGGTGAGATAAGGAGAGTTTGCACATTACAGGAACTCTTTAAAATTCAGTCTGGAAATCAATGTTCTTAGCCATGAAATTACAACACTTGGAGTGAAATAGTCTTCCGTGTGGTAGCTGGGAGTGGGGTTGTTGTTGGTGGTAATCTTGCAGGTTGTTTTGTTTCTTAGTGTTTCCCAGATAAAGTGTTGTTTTGCTTTCCTCCACTGATTAAATGCTTTCCATAGGCGAAGTGTGGCACTGGCTTGTATAAAAAGAACAGGTCAAGTGGTTAAAGAGCTACCCAGAAGTTTGTTTCAATGCCCCATAGCCATCAACTGCCCACATGAATTTTGCCAAACAAAATCCTGTCTCTCTGCTAATGAAAATTGTAAAAGCCTATAGATTTCTTGAAGGTAGGATTATCTTTAACGTCTCCCTGTTTCAGGTCCTCCCCTGTAGATCATAGTCATTCTTTACTGCACAATCAAAATAAAGAATATCCTTCATTAATGTAAGAATAAGAACTGTAGTTAAACATAAGATAGCAGTGCAGAATGTATCTGCAATACTGGGCTTTCTATAATTTCTATAATTTTGTTTTAATTTCTCTCGGTGTGGATCCCCAGCAGGGTTATGGATAGTGCAGAGAAAAAATATGAAGTAATCAGCATTCCAGAAATCATACAGTGGACTCTGGAGGAAAGCATGCAAACAAATTAAGTAATGCATATTTCATTTCATTAGCGGTTTGAAATTATGTTGATCAGAATATAAACAAAAACTGACAGTTGACAATTTTTGTCTCAAGGGAAAGAAGTTGTTTAATTTCGAGTTGAAACATTTAAATAAAGCCCCCCAAACTACAATTTGTTGAAAGGAAAAGTTTTAAAACTTATCATTTGTAACATTTAATTTTTTTCCCATTATTTAGAAATATTTTCTCAGAGAAAAAAGCTGACAAAATTCGTGCACATTTTCGAAGGATTTTATTGACAGTATTCTGGCATTTTAACCCTTTTAAATTCTGTGGGGAAGATTTAATTCAGGTCTTGATGTTAAAAGGAGATAAAGTATTTTAAAACTCAGACTTAAGTTTGATTATTATTAGCTATAACAGTGTAAATTTATAGTTAAGAAATTCAAGGTCTTGTGGAAGGTGGGGGGAGTGTTCTAAAAAGCAGCCCAAGATGCTGCCTTTTGGGAAACTTGCCACAGGACTGTAAAATCATCACTGCAAGTTTCATCACAATTCCCATGAAAAAGCTTGTTTATTCATCTGGGCTTGCCTACATAACCCCTATTCAACAAAACTCATATTTCTGAGAGAGGTTCTTGGTAAATGTTTTGAGAAAGATTTTTGGTTTTGTAGTGGAATTAGTCACATAAACGTTTAGGTACTATGTCAAAGCAAGAGCTGAGTAAGAGATTAAAACAGAAAATGTGTAATGTTTCTATCTTTTCTTTTTGTGTTATTTGGAATTTCAGTTTTATTTATTAAACCTTCATTATTCTCTCTTTATTTTCCACGTGATTTTAAAATCCTCTTGCCAATTTGGTCAGCCAGAAGCTGATGGCTACTGTTAACTTTTGAAAGTTCTCTTCAGTACAGACAGTTTGAGAAAGGGGTTTAGGATCAAGGTCAGTGGTTTGGTAAAACTAAGGACAGAGTATGATGCTACAACAAGTTGCTGAATGGAAGAGGCACTTGATTGTGGTCTAGCAAAGAACAGGAGGAGAAAGAATGAGGTTCAGAATTACCTGCTCCTGTAAACACAAACCATATTTGTGTTCTTGTTCTGGCTTTTGCTGGGAAGAGCTTGTTGGGAGAAGGCAAAGAAAGGGTAGTCTGCCTCTGCCTATCAACTACTTAGTACTTCATCAGTTTTCCCTGTCCCACCTTCCCCTTCCCCACCAAAGAAGGCCACGTCTGCAAACCTGGCAGCAGAGAGTCTGGTCTTACTTATAATGCATGTAATTTTTTTTTTTCAGCAAACTTTTTATTTTAAATTAGGGCTACTGATTTTACACTATAATATTTCTGCTGAGAATAAATTTCAAATGGAAATGCCCCAGAAAATAGGAATTTTTGCATTTTGCATAGTTTTCCTCCATCTTCTCTTCATGGAGATTCACAGAAAGACCTGGTTCACACATCTTTTATATTCTTCTGTAGCATTGCTTGGTGCAAGGTTTCTAATGAGAGAGGACATTCAGATTTGTTAACAAAAGGTTTCATAACATATTGTTTGGAAACCAAGGATACATGGAACGCTATGATTCAAATCATACAAGTGCAGAGAAATTGAAGAATTTTTATAAAAACTAGCTGCAGGTAGAGAAAAAACCTGAAAACCAAAAGAGAGAAAATTATAAATGTACAGTTTAATTCCCCAAAAATTTCAGGAGCTCTGCATTGGCAAATGCCCTCTGTGGTTTGGAAATTAAAAGTTAATCCAGTAGACTTTCCTCCTCAGGAAGTGCAAGAAAAAAAAGCAGAACATGCAAGCCTGGCCATGTCCTTACAAACATCTTCCTGCATGATCAGGATGTGGGTTTGCTAGTCACCCTTGTGTCCCCAAGATGCCATACCAGTGCTGACGCTGGTGCTCCCTAGTGGTACGAACTAGCTCAACCTTCTGAAAGTCGAGTCACACATCTTTTTAGGTACAAAAGCCTGTGGAGAAGCTCTTGGTACTTGTGCTACTTTATCAGCAGCTTGTTTAAAGGAGCAGCTAATTGAGAAAGACTGGGACGTCACCAAATGTGATGAACTGCTGGCAGTGAAGGAACAGGGGCAGCATGGGTATAGTCAGGTTCTTGATTCCACTTTCTTTTCACTTTTAACTCGTCATTGTAAGTTTCAGCCCTATCTGTTTTCTTAACCATGACCTTCAAAGCTGTAGCTTTTCAATAAGCTTACTTGTGTTACTCATTTTACCCAAGAAACAGAAGATGGCATACATTTGTTCCATTTTTTCTTATGGAGCCTGTGTGGTAAAAGTGATTATATAGAAATCGGGGAAAAAAAAACCACCCCAAACAACAAACCCAAAGCAACAAGCACACACATGGAGCTATCTAAAGTATGCTTCTTTTGTTAAAAACTTGTGAGTTAGAGAGTCTGTGGTACAGGTCATGTGCTTGTTGCTACATATTACCATATAGGATAGCAGAAACACTGCATTCATCTTTTTTCTGGAGCTTCATCCATAATAATGTAATGTGATCTTTAAAAACCTGCTTAGCTACTTTAAGTGTTTACAAGAGAGTAAGGAAGGTATGGTGAGCTCTGTTACAAAGGTGTTTAAAAATATTTATAGAAACAAACGATCTTTCAAGTCTTTTCCAATCAGTTTCTTTCCTTCTAATATATATTGTACACTGAAGCCTATGTAGTATGATAAATGATAAATGATAGATAGTGTTCATGAGAAAATAGAAATCATATTTGAATATAAATTTTTAGTTAAATAATAACACAATAGGGTAGTTGTTTGCAGCACTTAGTTAGGCAGGGTCATAGTGAGTTTCAGTTCCAAAAGGATCATGAATTCTCGAGAATAAATGATATGAGCTCAGGCTGGTAATGCTGGAAATACTTTCTATGATGTAACAACATGCATTGTTTTTAAGATAGGAGTGTTTTGCCCTAAACTTCCTCTCTGACAAGGGAAATAACATAAGTGCATCTCATATTCCTAGTCTCAAATAGACCAATTAAATTCAGGATCATGTTTATCACTGACAATAAAATTTTGATGTGAAGAATTTTTTATCTTTTGGATAAAATAAAACTTCTACTTTTCCCCTTAATGCTAAAAAATATTAAAAGCCTTTTGATGCTAGCACAGCCAACAGTGTCTTCTGAGAAATTAGATATTACAGGGAAATTAGAGGTATTAGAGAATATTTTACTAAGAAATTTATCTTTTTATGTGAGGAATCCTGCGTTACTAGAGTATTCTGATTTAATTTGCCTTCCATCTTGAAAATTGTCTGCTTTGCAAAGGCAAAAAAAATCTTAGTAAATGCTGCAGCAGTGGCCTAGAGTGTAAGTTCCCTCCTTGGCCTTTCAGTCCATTTTGCCAGTTTGCTCTCTAAGCTTGCAGATATTTTTTTTGTCATGATTTGCAAGCTGTAGAATTAGGACCAGTTAAGGATGCACTTTTTGCATGCTCCAGATCAGCTGATCAGTTCCTGCAGGTGCATGGGCCAAGAAAGGGGGAGTAATGTCCCCAGACCACCTCCTGGCTAGAGCTGGTGTTGGAGGGATATACAGGCATTCAGATTATTCTACTCCATTCCAGTCTGTCGAGTCTTGAGTTTCCTTAACATAGCAGCATATTGCTGCCTAGAAAGCCCTTTAAAATGTTAGATACCTCCTTTTCACATCTGGGTCAACACCGGCTTAAGAAAAGAATCCTCATTTTCTTAGACTGAGTTAGATGTGTTCTTTCTGTCCATTATTATGGGCAGAAATGTAAATGAAGGCATAAGTAGAAGTTTCCCTTCCTTCATCAAGATGTGCACATGGAATCAGGACCTCTACTCTTCCAGGTAGTGGCCAAGCTCACAACTGGTTTCAGGTTTTTGTGGTGGTGGTTGGTTTTTTGTTTTTTTTTTTATGTGACACTATGTGGTTGTTAGCAGTTTTGTGGTATGAAATAAAATTCTGCAGCCCATTCTTCTATGTATAATTTCTAAACCTCTGGATCTAGCATGGAAAATGGAATTTTGCAGCCACACTCAGTGCTGAGAAGGAGAAACCAAAAACTTTGCATTCGAAAAGGCATTTTGTCCTTCTCCTCCTTCTGACCCAAAGCCTAGAACTTTTAGGAAAGAAGTTCCTAGCCATCCACTGTCTTTGTGCCATTGCTTGCCACTAGCTGTCATGAGCAATTTGTCAACACATTAAAGTTCAGGCTGGTTGTGGGATGCTATGATGGTCTGCAGATGAGTAGTTCCAGAAGAGGGTGTTGGGCCTTCCAGTAGACCCAAGTAGAGGGTCTCAAAACAGTAGTGTGCAGAACCATAGGACAGGCCAGGTTGGAAGTGACCTTGAAAGGTTATCTGGTCCAACCTTTCATGGGAAAGGGAGTCTAGATGATATTATCTAGATGATCTAGAACATCATAGAGTTCTCTGACCTGGAGAAGGGGCTTCTAATGAGGCTTTCCTGCAGCTTGAGTGGATTCTTCTCTGTCTCTTCACCCTTTATTCTCTGCTCCGGAACTAGTTCATGTTCTTCCCTCATAGGGGAGATTTGACACTTAATCTCTTGGGCTTTGGACTGATCCTCCTCTTCAGGTTCTTCTCCAGTTATGTGAATGTGTTTCACCACAATTCATCTGAAAACTAACCTATTACCAGTTTGATTCTAAATATGAGGGAAACGCTGATTCTGTGTCCACTAAGGAGAGCTCAAGCTCTACAGAGTAACTTCCTTAATGTATACTTTTACTCCTCTTTCTCATCCTTGACCATCAGACACCCTACCTCAAAGTCTAAAAACATGAATTTGTGTGTGTGGAAAGGTCAAATATGGGAAATAATAGTATAATTTGATTTCATCCTGGCACTAGCAGAAGATGGAGGTAAAACCAGTGCTTTAGTAGATAAGGAAGAACGGATTGCATGTAGAGCAGCCCCAGTCCTGAACTATCAAATGTTGTGTCTGACTCTAACTCACATAATTTAGAACAGGACACCCAGAAAAATCTGTTTCCTCCAGATCATGCTGACGTAATGGTATACGAGGTAATTAATATTCTAGATTTCAACATGGCCTACTGGAATCCTTAAAGGCAAAATGAGACAAAAAAGTAAACAAAACATTTCCTTTCTTTCCAGCGAAAGATAAATAGGAACAGCTACGCAAGCTCTGATGAGCTTTAGCATCTAATATGAAATTCGATTTTATTACACCACCTAAAGAGGATGCCAGAGTCATCAAATTGATGAGTTGGTTGTTCCACTAAATAAACCTCTCTTTTAGAAGGAAAATAGTAACAGCTGGTGACTAGAAACTCTTTTAATCCAGAACTGAAATGCTGTCTATAAGACTAAGAGCTGATGGTTTAAAAAGCCTAACTATTTGCTAGACATTAGAGGAAGTAAAGCAAATGATCTCTCAAAACATTTATTGTTTTTTTGTTGTTCTTGAACCACTTAGTCAGGAGACAACTCCCAGAGGTATGAAATCTGCAGGAAACTATTGAAACAGATCTCTGAGTGGTGGAGAGCACTTATTTCAGTATCACATCCAACTTCAGCTTAAAAAACGAAACAAACTTGCTTGAAGTTTACTACCCTTTCTCTCATCCTTTCCCTAATTTAATTAAGTAGATGGAGAGAGAGCAAGACAGAATGTGCTTTCTCTTTCTGCATAGAGGTGGCTATTGGTATGAAGCAGGCTAAAGTCGATGGTACTTCAATGATGAATTGATTGCGTTCTGCTGTCAGAGAAAATACAGTATCCTGATGGATTTTGAAGCTGTTCTTTTAATCAAAAGTGTGATGTATGGTCTGAGATTTGCTTTTTATCAGCTT
This sequence comes from Buceros rhinoceros silvestris, assembly GCF_000710305.1. NCBI lineage: Eukaryota > Metazoa > Chordata > Aves > Bucerotiformes > Bucerotidae > Buceros > Buceros rhinoceros. The sequence goes on along the minus strand of NW_010407619.1, from coordinate 27,202 downwards.
CAAGTTTTTCTCCTTTCTTTGACCACTAGGTAAGAGGGTGGTGCAGGATGTAAAAAAATACGCTGATCTCCATTGGATTTAATGAGTACGGTTTTAAAACTGATTTCACAGACATTTATCACTCCATTTCATTTTTTTGATATGTGAGTAGAGTTACGTATCCAACAACAGATATGCAAAAACCTCAAATGCTGCCAAAGAATACAAGTTATACAAGCGGGCATGTCACAGGCTGACTTAGTGACTCAAGTCTTGGCAGCTGCTGTATAAACAAAGCTACTGAATTGGTTTGAATCTGTCTAATCATAGAACTTCTTATGCAGCTAATTTTCAAAGATATGCTTTAAAGAATTACTAGAGAGTGAAAATTTACCAAATGCATGAACTACTAATAAGTTGAAAAATTAGACTAGGCTTTAGAAATCCAATTATAATGTTTTTTTCAGTCTCTGAGTTTTAATCAGACATGAATACATGCTAAATCTAAAGCAAAGATTTGCAAATCCAAATGTATTTTCTCTTTGTATTACTGTAATTTGCTTTTCTGTTTTGGGACTCAGACTCCAACCCCTGTGCCAAACACCAGGGTGTCAGAACTGCTGATCACCTGCGAAAACTGACTTTGAGAATCAGGCAAATATTGAGGAGCCGGTAGCATAGGTTGCTTTGTGGATGATTAGAGGCAAGTTCATACATTTTGAGTGTTTTAAATACACAAAAAAATAAAAACATGCAAGGAGAAAAAAAGGTTGAATAAATAGTTAGAAGCCAATAGCTATGATTCTGCAGGTCAGATCTTTCCTCAAAGTTATAGTACTATAGAGGTAGCCGAGTTCCAAGAGAAGGTAGTCATGCTCCTTATTAACTGTTATTTGCCAGTTTATAGAAGTGTAAAATGTATTTATACTCTGGAGTTCGATAGCAATGAGTTTTATGTATTGATACTTGTTGAGGATACTCTTGCTAGCATAAAATTGCCTGGTTAAATGATAACAAGCCCCCTTTTGAAAATCTCTATAAATATTGATAATTTAGAGTGATTACTATACTGTAGTACTAGAGGCTTTATAGGTAGATTCGTGCTAATCTGCACCTGTGACTTTGACCATGTAAAGTCTCATGACAGCTCTTTCTTTCCCTTCTCATTTCCTCTAGAATGTTATTTGTTGGCATTTGTTCACAACCGGGCACTTGATCACCTGTCCCTAGAGAGGAGGGAAAGAGTATCTGCAGTCAGTTTGGTTTGACATTGGCATTTGGTTTAGAAATTGAATGCGAGATCTCAGTTTATGCATGTTTTCAGCTACCGTTAGCAAACCGTCATGATTTGTCACATGCTCTGGAGCAGCATTTATTATTAGTGCACAGCTCCGTGTAAGTTAACACTTTCTTCTGCATTTTCTCCAGAAAAGCTGTGTCTCAATACACTTGGGGATGAACTTTAGTTTTCTCGGATAGTCCAAAAATTACTTTTAACTGAACCTTTCTGTGAATATCCAGGAATTAAGAGAAGCTGGAGACAAAGAGCTAAGACTAAGACAGATAACAAAGCCTGCTTTTCTCTAGAAGGCAGAGAGCAATGTCATGCAAGAGACAGTGGAATGAGGCAGAAAATTGCAACTCATTTATTTGGGGCATTCTTGCATAATTCTCACCTTCCCTGACTACAATGTTTTGTCCTCACATGAAGATTTGGCAAGGAAGGAAAGCTCCGTGCCTTCAGGACCTGTATGCAATTAATGCCTCACTGGTATATGCTATCTCTTGAGTTTATGTCTACAGAACAGCGCTAGACGCTGATTCAGTTGACTTGTGTGCTGGTTTCAGTCTCACTGAAGTTCATGCCATCTAACTATTTCCCTGAAGCTGAGTGTGTTTCAAATATTGCTTTACACACAGATGTTTCTGTAAAATGACTAATGTTCCATTTAATTTGCAAACAAAAGTATTTTGTTGTAAATGCAGCACCAAGGTTTAAAATTTACAGGAATTAAGCCTATTTAGTTTATCAGCTATGATTGCTTTCCAAGCTATCAATCACTAAATGAAAATGCCAATTAACAAATATGTTTTTAAGCCCCATCTCTGTTAAATGGACCCCACTGATCTTTGTTGGCACCCTTGTAGGATTTTGGTTTGTGCTACCAACGTATTTTCATGTTCAAATGTTCTAAGAATACTCTCCTTGGAAATTAAGTTTGAATTTCATTCCAGCATGTAGAGTGATTATTGAACCATTTTTCTTCCTTAAGCTGTATAAATATTTTTTCCAGCATCATGGTATGATGACAACTTGGGGGAAAATTAGTGGCCAAAAGCAACTTCACTATTCATACCAGTATGTGTACAGACTCTTTGTTGTTTATACAAACGAATCTTATTTTTTCAGCCACAGAGTTTGCACCATGTAGGTGTCATAAACAAATATCTATACTGGAAGAAATAGCTACTAATCTTCATTTCAGTTTAGTAGTACAAACATTGTACTTGATGGAGACAGTTTGTTCTATGGGTTGGTTTTTTGTTTTTTTTTCTTTTTCTTTGAAGGGCTGACATATTAGACATGATGAGGAATGACAAGGAATAATGAGGCTACTCAGATGATATACTTGATGATTTTTCAAGGAACACAGTCCAAGAGAAGGACCTCCCAATCACATTTTTGGTTTTGGCCACACTGTAATATAATTATTTTTTTTAGGAAGAATTTGCTGTTTCATTCAGTGGACAGTTCTGTTCAATAAATGCAATGGCAACATATGTTCTCTTATGCATTTTTTTATTTGTCATTGTTGTTTGGATGGGTAGCTTTCAAAGGGAAGTTGGTTTTTTGGGAGTTTAGGATTCTTTGTTTTCTTCTCCTCTTCTACAAGTAAAAATTACTAATACTAGCAGCTCAGACAACTGAGGTAAACCCATATGAACAAAAAAAATTGTCCTGCCGTAAAGCTGAACTTGATGATCTTAAAGGTCTTTTTGAACCTAAATGATTCTATGATTCTAAAGACTCTGTCATGAAATATTTGGCATTTCAATGACTGTGGAATTTATCCATCTATGATAATACATAAAACAATAAAAAAGAAATTATAAGAGATAAGGCAATAGATTTGCCTCAGCAGGTGGAGTTTTAGGGATACATAATATGTAAAAGATTATACATCAGTTAATGTATGAGTGTTTAAAATACAGAGCAAATCCAGTTTTGTTATACTGCAGGAAATGAGAAGAAAAATGAAATTGCAAATTATACTTAGGTGAGGTAAAACCTGCTGTAGTAGTTTATACATAGTTAAGCATATTCCATGAATTTTACAGAACAGATTTGGCAGATAAACATCACTGAAAAATAACGCTTCACAACTTTTAGAAAAATTGCTATCCTCAGGTACATGCATAGATAGTGTATGTTGCTTTAGAACAAAAGCTAATTTCTATTGTATGCGTATTTTCTGTGGAGATATCTATGTGTGTGTGTGTGTATGCAAAAAACCAGTCATGTAAAGAGGATGTAAAAATGAAAGTGTGGTAGTCCCCGTATGAAGTCAATATGGACTGTTCTTCCTCTAGGAAAATGTGAGTATTGCATGCAGTGCTGGTGAGGTGTTGAGCATGCGTGCATATCTAGCTGCATTTTCCCAAACCTTGCATTAATACATACCAGAGAAAGTAACTCTCTTGCATTAAAACAACAGCAATAGTTGCGATAACTGTCAGCGAATCTGTAAGCATTGATGAGAGCAGTGTGTTTAAACAGCCTTACGAATGCAGAGAAAAAAAAAGATCCATAAAGAAACACTATATCTGTTTGAAGTTAAATTGCCAGAACTGTTTTATATAAGGAAGATGATTTACTTTTGTAACAGCTGTTCCAGAATAAGTGGCAGAGATTTCAATATTCTCTACCGGTCTGTGCAACTTTCTTGTGAGCTGCAGCATTCACGTGTATGTGAGGTTAGCGGCTTGTGGTGTTAAGTGCAGAAACACATCTTCAAGACCAAACACTGCACAAGATTCTGAAGTGTTAGGCATTTATGTAAATAGGAATGATGAATAAATAGGCTAGATGAGCTAAAATACAAGTATTTTTCTGAAGAGTTTTACATTCTTATGTTCAAAAAAAATTATCTTTTTTTCCTATTCTCTCCTGTTACTTGTATGCAGGTGTGGGAAAGCGTACTCAAAAATATTTTTGTTCTTTTTTCTGAAAACAGGCAGAAGTATGCTCATTCTCATGTTCTGTAGCAAAACAGTTCACAGCTGACACAGCCTGAGAACTTTGTTCTCTATTCTTGCTTTAGTTTCTCAAGATCATGGCTGCTGAGGAAAGCCTACACTGCAAAGAGAAAAGTGCTGCTGAGATCCCTTTCTGTGGGGTGGAGCATCACTTGAGCCAATAAACTGGCCTTTCGGTTTGTTTGAAATCAGTGAAACAAGTGCTGTCTTAAGTGAGTATGTACTTGGTAACTGCTGAAGAGGCACAGTTGTGTTTTGTTAAGGCTGAAATTCTTGTACTTAAGGTAGTCCAATGGAGAGATGCAGAGAAGGAGGTGGCAAGGTCAGGGTGATAGATAAGGGATTAGACAGATTTTCTGCGTTCTTCTTGCATGTCACCCTAATAAATCTCTTCTTCATGAGGCTAAAACTAGAGCTTTAATCCATCCAGAAACCCCAGACCACATATCAGGCCTGTTACCAGATGATCATCCTTCCTGTCCTGTGTGGCCTCTCTTCTGGGTGAAAGCAGGAGGGCTGGAAACCCTCTGGTGAAAATGAAAGCTGAAACAGTCAAGTTCTGTAGCAAGAAATTAATTCTGCCTCTGCAGTGGTAACAATCTCTGTAAGGTTTGCCCAGCAGATGCCAGCAGTGAATTAGCACAGAGCTTGTGGAAAAATAAAATGAGCTGAATGTGGAACTGTTGCAAATGTTTCACTGCTTAAAGAATAATTGCTTGAAATAACTTTTTTTTTCATTAAGGTTATTTTTTACTGTGAAGATCCTTATTTTTTCCTCTGAATCCCTGAGAATAATGTGTCTACCAACTGTCTCTATACAAGTCGGATAACATTCAGGTTTAAATTTGGTCCACAGTTCATAATAATGGCCTTCTGCATAAACGATGGTGTTAAGTTACTTATTTTAAAGGTGTTTTGGGTTTAGCCTTTTTGCGTCTTATATTTTTTTACCTAAACCATTCTCTTCCTGTTTACTGTCCCTTTCAGAACAAAAGCATAACTCTTCTTGTTTACTGTTCCTCTCAGTTTGAATTACAAATATGACCTGAGATTAAGCTGTTCCTTTTTGTACTGGAGGAAAAAAACAAGTATAACCTAAGTCATATGGCATTATCCTTCACTTTCATTGAACCATCTGGACTTCTGGAGCTAGAACTGAAAACTGCCAACATGTCTGGATGCAAAGCAAATAAACTTAGCTAATAGGGAAGTTCAAGCTGGAGAACAATCCTGTAGAAAGTTTAGAGCAGTTCAACTCTGAAGGAAGGAAATAATTATCTGTCAGAAGAGCCCCATCCTGCCAAAAGCCATAGCATAGATATCTAATGCTGTTCCTTTAAAAATTAGGCTCATATTCAAGATTTCAGTAGAAACCAGGTTTTGGTTTTACTGAAGTTTATTTTTGGTGTGCTGTTTCTGAAGCTTATTTTCGAAACAAGAGGAAGACATCTAGTCTTTCATATCAGGCTTCCTTAATTTAAGAAAACTACAAGAAGGACTGGTTACTGCATAGATCACCTCCTCAATAACAAAATTCATACACATATGATTTTATGATACACGTAATACAAGTCAATTCCAAGTCCTTCTGAACTGTACAGAATTTAATGTGCTATCCACGTAATTAGGTTGATGACTGTGGTTATGTATCTTTTTGAAAAGATTTCATTGAATCTTTGTGTTAAATAATGCAAATAAGTAACACTGTCTTGTCACAAAGGAGTTGAAATGCCTTGTGATTCGGGCTTTCATATAGGATCATAAGCACTGAAAAAATGGAGTTCACTACTAATATTTATTCATTACCCTGTAAAGATTCCTGTTTGAAACTGTAAGGACCCACTGAAAAGTAAACTCGTGTCACCTGGGACTGAACATTCATTCCAAATAATGATCATTATATGAGTCTAGAGTATTACTTGTCATTTTAGGTTCTTGGCAATTAGTGGATCTCATTTAAAATATTTATTTTTCCTTTGGCAGAGTTTCCCT
>NW_010407619.1:15481-20862 GCF_000710305.1 Buceros rhinoceros silvestris | reverse complement strand
TACAAATCTGAAACAGTTGTCTTAAAAATTATGATCTCCTAGGCAAAATAAATTAAGTCTTGGAATTATGCCAAGACGTTTAACTGAAGATGAAGTTTCAAAGCAATCTTTGTGCAAAAATGAAACTCAGTTTATCTCTTTAACTCATCTTTCTAACTACTGCTTCTCTGGGTGTTTCTGTCTGTAAATCAAACATACGGTTCTTTTTCTTGCTTTTTGGAAGACTTCCAAAGGTTGGGGGGAAGTCCTACAGGAAACCTTGCCAAAACGTGTAGGACTTGTTCTTCCTGTGCAGATAAAACTCTTATATGTGTTTTAATACAGACTGACTGAAAGTAGAAAACTGTAATATTTGGTTTGGGACTTCTTCTTCTTCTTTTTTTTTTTTTTTTTTTGGTAATTATAAAGTGGAAATTTGATGGCTATTTTTCCTATTAGAATTTGCATCAAGATCTTTACCTCATTGTTACTTCTTTATTTCTTTCTGTGAGTTCCAGATGTGCTAATAATTTGAGACTTACCTTAGTATAAATGTTTGTTTGATCAAATAGCGTGTATTGCATTCTGAGACTTTCTTAGCAGATTATCACGTGGAAGTGAATGCAGCATCTGCCTTTCATGAAGTTGTCTGTACGGCTTTGATTTGAAAACATCTGTCTTTGAGAAACAAAAATAATCCACAAGATAAGACCTATACATACAATAAAGACATGACTTTAATGCTTTCCCAGATATAGGGTTAGATTTCCCAGGTGTCCTGGAGTCTAATTGCATATTTTATTAATCTAATTTTGTCTTTTGTGACTATTGATATACCACTTAAATGGGATCCATCCCTAGAATACTGCCAATTTACAAAATTAGAATTTTGTAGCAGTGCAATACTACAAGTTAATTGTACGATGTCTAAAGTGATTTGCTGTAATTAGCTTTTAATTTTTTTCTTGTTTTTATTCCTCCAGGAAACACACATTGGACTTCTGGCCTTTTATTCCTAACATTCTTAAATTATATATTCTTTCATTGATCCCACGAAAAACTCAACCTCCCTTGTTTAATAGGAATTTCTTCTGGGGCAGCAAGGAGGAGAGATGAACAAAAGCAGTCAAGGTGACCGTATATCATCAACACATGTACTCACATTCACAATATTCCCATCATTATTTGAGTATATTATTAAGAGAAGCTGCGGAGTTACTATCTAAATAAGAGAGGTATTCGTTAGTTACATGGTTTGCATATACTATCCTTATTACTAAACCTTTGCTTGTTTAACTACATTGAAATCTTGCTTAACAAGGAGAGAAGCAGAGGCAGATCACAGAATCACAGAATTGTTTTGCTTGGAAGAGTCCTTTAACCCAGCACTGTCAGGTCACCACTAAGCCATGTCCCTAATCACCACATCTGTATGCCTTCTAAACACCTCCAGGGATGGGGACTCCACCACTTCCCTGGGCAGCCTGTTCCAATGCTTCACAACCCTCTCTGTGAAGAAATTTTTCCTAGTATCCAACCTAAACCTCTGCTGCTACTTAAGGTCATTTTCTCATGTCCTGTTGCTTGTTACTTGGGAGAAGAGACTGACCCCCACTTTGCTACAACCTCCTTCCAGGTAGTTGTAGAAAGCGAGAAGGTCTCCCCTGAGTATTCTTTTCCCCAGGCTGAACAACCCCGTTCCCTCAGATGCTCCTCATAAAACTTGTTCTCTAGACCCTTCACCAATATTGTTGCTCTTCTCTGAACATGCTCCAGCACCTCAATGTCCTTTTTGTAGTGATATCCCCAAAACTGAACGGGGTATTTGAGGTGCAGCTTCACCAGCTGGCCACGCTATTGCTGATACAAGCCAGGATGCCATGGGCGTTCTTGGCTACCTGGGCACACTGCTGGCTCATATTCAGCGGACTATTGACCAGCACCTCCAGGTCCTTTTCTGCTGGGCAGCTTTCCAGCCACTCTTCTCCAAACATTCTAATGATTATCGGTATTAGAAGCTAACTAAAGTGCACTGACTTTAAGTTTACATCACATCTTTTGCACTACTCTGTCACATATTAGGAAATGCTCTGATTTTAAGGAGACAAAAGTAGAAATTAATGCAATCATATCAGATAGAAGTTGTTAGTCCAGAGGGTTATATAGATGCTTTCAGGGATGCTGATGCTAGCATCACGTATGCATTCAAAATAGGCTTTAAAAACAGTGCTAGCGTAGCCAAAAATGGAGGCAGGGAGAGAATGATGACTACTTCAAGGTATGCGTCTCTGCTTGTCATCCCCAGAGTCTTATTCCACCTGATGTCCACAGAAGGTAAATATTAGTATTTCCACTCTTTCAATGACAATGCTGAAAAAAACCAATGCTGACATCAGTGAAATTAAAGTCAGTATCCCAAGGAGGGTAAATATTGACTTTTCCCACCTTTCCCAGGAATTATTAAATCTTCTTACTCTATAAGCCAAAATAAATTACCATGTAAAAATTAATTTTTGTCAGTCATTTAACACCTGCAGTACGAAGGTTTGTTTCATAAATGTATCTGGGGATTGACCCGGTTTCAGAAGATCCAGTGGCACTCAGGAGGTAGGAAGAGAATTTTTTATTTTCCTTGACACTGTATTTCAGTGCCACTTACTCCATCTAAGAATAAGAATTGTGATACCCAAAATGGAGATGTATAGAACACACGCACAAGAATATTACTCAGGATTTAACTGATGTTTTAATCAATCAAAGCAAGAAATTAGATTTAAAGATTTAGAAATGAGATTTTAATGAGTAAGTAAACAAATTTAATCAATGCCAAAGTATTCACCCTTGTATATACAGAAAGAGAAAATTCATATATATATACATAAAAGAAAACAAAAATATTTCTGAACTGTTTTATAAATAGATAAAATCCAAGAAGTTAAAAAATCTTTACTTTCTTGTATGATATGTATATATAAATGAGGAAAAATAATTTTGCCTCTAGTTCTATTTTACATTTCATGAGAAAACTGAACTGAATTCCTGGTCTGAAGAATTCAAGGTGTAAATAAGTAGATGCTTATGACAGTGAAAAGAATTATACGAAGTAAATCAGGTCCACTGAAGAATGCTTGGAGTATGTGGATCAGAATTACCAGAAGGAAAACTACATAATCAAAAATCTTCAGAGCAGTGTGTTTATTTTTCTGCATAAATACTATTATTAGCACTCATAGAATCACAACAGAATGGCAACATTCTCCCACACCAGATTTTCTTGCTTATCTCTCTGTTATTAGGATACGAATGTTTGAACACTGTCACTGCTCTAAATACCACACCAACCGTTTTTTTCCAAAAACAACTATTTAAAAAATTTTTCATATATAAGAAAAGCCAAAAATAATTAGCATAAAAATATTTATCTCTTTGACGATGTAAAAGGCGTTTGGCTGTATTGTTGAAAATGAATTCCTTGGGATGCTGTAATCTTCATAACTTCTCCATTTAGAGTATCATCTTCAATTATTGTTATCAGTCCCTCAGCAATTATTGATGGGCTGGAAAAAAAAATTGTTATTTCAATGTCATGGTGTAATAGAACATGTGAAAAGGAAAGGTAAAGAAACTCTACATAAATCTGTATTAAATCTTAAATTAAACAAATTGTTATTTGAACAAGTTTATTTTCAAGAAAAGCAGAGGTGGTCTGAATGTTTCAGAAGAGAAATTTGGTCTGCTTAATCAGGACATACCAAGTAAAGCACCAGCTTTACAAATCATCATTTGTTTGCCCTAGTTACTGCTAAATCCCTGTGGATATCCAGCTGCCACCAGGCTTCCTATCAAAGTTTTCTCTGCCTGGGCAATGGACAGAAGTAACCCTTTCACAGTCCTCTGCAGCTCTTTGCTGTTTCTGTGCAGGACTGACATGCAAATTAGCGTAAGGAGGATTTTGTCACATGCCATTTGCTGTGGCCAATAGGTGCAATATATTGGGCATATGAAAAAGTGTGGCTGAAAGAACACAGTCATGCAACTTCCTTTGTGCAGAAGTACATGATCCGCTAATTATTAGAGATCGAGAAAGTGTTAAAAGAATATCACTTTGGGCTTGTCTTGTTCTCACCCTCTTTCCTGGCTGCCTGCTTTTGGCCTTTGCTGGCAATACTGTCATGGGCTTAGTAGCTTTGATCTGATCCACCATCACTGCTACTGTGCCTCTACTGTCCAGCTTTGTCAGTTCTTGATTTGATTTTTGTCTCGGTTCATTTGCACATTTTGTGGAAATTCAGTACAAATCACATAACCTGTATCTTGCAACAAGTTTCATTAAATTCAGGGAAGAACAGCAAGTGCTATTAAAACCTAAACCATCATCTTTAACTTGGGAATTTGATTTGCACTTGCTGGGAAGTGGAAATGCAGAAAGGGAAATATCACTGTGTAGGTGATACTCTTGAAATAGCCTTAGATATCTGCCATTTGTTCCCTGTATATAGGATAACACATTTGATAGACTTTTATCGGAGGAGGCATTTCCCTTTAATTTTGCTGTAAGTGCTATTTTGTGTGCTTATTCTTTAATAACAAAGGGCAAAAAACCTCCTGTATCTGATTTAACTTACTCCATCACGCCATAGAACTGCATCATATTTTTGATCTCATCCTTATATGTATAATATTGTCCCATATTCTCTTCTTTGTCTATTGACTGAAGAATTGGTGTGTTGACAAATCCTGGACAAATTGTGTTGAGTCTTACACCATAGTTTTCCATATCAGCAGCTAACTAGAAAAGAGAAACAAGTTAGGCATTTGTCATCAACAATTTAAAACAGTATCGTGTAAGTAATTTTCCAAAGAATGCGATTTCCACTGAGTACTTTTCAGCCTTGCCTTGTAAGCAAATTTTGTTACTATTTGTTGTTTTGTTCCAACAGCTAATTTTAAAGCACATTTCTCTGTTTTTCTGGGTGAATGATTCTATGAGAAATCAACACTCATCTCTCCATGCAGCTGTTTTTTTTTCTAATATTTTTGGTTATAGTGCTCTTGGCATGTCATTAACAGTATTCTAGGATGATGGTATTATTCTTATAAGCAAAGCCAAGTTAAAAAAATCTCCAAAATGTATGCTTCCAATCTTATATAAACTTTCTCATTAGAAGAATACAATCTGAAATAAAATCAAGATTTAACTCTAAGTTTGTATTTACCTCCCTCATGTCAACAGAAATAAGATTTGGTCTCTACCCCTAGGACTGTAATGCTAAACCTTTCCAGCTGCTCTATTCTCTCTGCGAAGGGAGAAATCTATCACTGAGCATCTCCACAGGAATGTCCCTGTGTACTCCAGGAAAGAGGTGAGAGATTCTTCAGGCAGCGGTTCCGGAACATGATGA
>NW_010407619.1:0-15394 GCF_000710305.1 Buceros rhinoceros silvestris | reverse complement strand
ATGATGAAGGTAAGCAGCACAAAGTGTTCTGAGAATGGTAGGTCCCTTCATTGGTGGTGCTACCAATGCATGTGTGTGGCAAAGAATTCTGATCAGCATCCAGGCTAATGCTGAATGCTGGATGAACCTTCTTAGCAAAGACACAGAACTTATGAACTGTACATAATATATCCAAGAATAATCATAGCTGTTTAACACTGAGTTGTATGTATTTTAACGTTTAACAGCAATCCTTTCTGGTAAATCACATGTCATTTTCGTGATATGGTAGCCTGCCCTTTTGGTCTGGGAAATAAAAGAAACTGAAGTCCTAGATGTTTTGTATCGTACCTGCACAAAGCTAGGCTGTACTGCCTTTCCTGGCAAATTCAGTGATTTGCTATATATTTTATTTTTTTTCTCCCCTGCATTATCACATTCCATAGAATCAGCATTTTGTCTAGTTTTCTAGCAGATCCTTTATTTTTGAATTTAGATGGCGATGTTTGTATTATCATGTGAAAACAAAAATGGAAACCCGGGTGTCAGGTTTATGCTGTGGCTAGTAGGCTATATGCAACACTTTTACATACTAATCTATTTGGGTTAATCTAAAAAAGAAGTTATTGAGGTGGTTAGTGAGGACATAAAATATGGATGAACTATCCAAATGATCTTTTCAGGAGCTTTATTCTGGAAATTCAATTGGAAGTCTTATGTAAGTAGGCTATCTTTAAGCTTAGCCTATGAAAGCGTAATCATATGTCCTCTCTCCAAGTTATTTTGTCATACAGCGTGTTCAATTTAACTAGCAAATTTTGGGATCAGAGGCTAAGACTTACTACATGGTCATATAACATCTAACATGTTCCATCCTGAATGTGTAAGTTTTCATTTTTAGCATATTAAGAGCTGATAAGAATAAACAATGGTAAATATTATTGTGTTCAAGTCACTTTAGTGGCTATTTATCATAAAAAAAGCCACCAACTTGACTTACAAATAACGAAACCAAAATGTTAAATGAATGGGATGGAGTTATGAAAAATATTCTGAAAGCTTGGATAAAAATTTGACTTTTCAGCTTCTCCCACTGTCCTTAAATTACTTTGCAACATCTTTCTTCCCTGCTCCCAAAACCTCAAATCAGTCATAAACACACACATGCCTTACTCATTCCATCTTTGGATTCCCTTTGTGAAAAGAGGGAACCTCAATTGCTTCAGACACTTTGTTTTCTTTAAGAAAATTAGTTCCAGTTGTGTGACAATAGAGAGGGAACATGAGAAACTTAGCATGTTCCCAAGGAGATGCTGATGCTGCTTTTTAATTTTTTTCAAAAACACATACTTACTGCTATTGACCGTGTGAATCCAATTACCCCATGCTTTGTAGCACAGTACACAGGTTGGAACGCAGCAGGCATGAGTCCTTTAAAATAGAAAGGTAGCTGAATAAGGATGTTGGATACTCCTGTTTATGATTACCTTAAACGCACATACATGTCTATAATGTAAAAAATACATGATGGGTTTACAGAGATGCAACAAAATAAATTAGTAAAAATTTGCAAATTATGTTTTGTAATCCAAGGTAGACTGGGAAAAGATGAGATGGATAAAAACCTGAAGAGGAAAAAGAAGGATAATAAAAAAGTGTAACTCTTAAAACGAAAAGTTGTAACTATGAAATGTGACTTAAAATGGAGGACAGGATCTGGAAGAAAACACTCAAGGATGAGATTTTTGCCCCATCTTCTATGAATCCCTGAAGTATTTAAAGTATATAAAGCATACAGAGTATTTTAGATAAACTTTGATTGATGACACCCTAGCTGCTGATATCTAGACTGGACACCTGCAATCATTTCTAGCAGTTTCAGGGAGGAAGAGTGGGAAAAGGTAAGGAAAGTAGCAAAATCCATTTCGACTACTGCAACTGATTTAATACTATCCTTATAATATATGAAAACATAATGTCTGGCTTAAATCCCTTGCTTATGTTGTTTCTGTGGAACAGGAACAAAACTCAGCCTCAGATAAAACTTTTCCCACAGCCCTAATGCGAGAAATAAGAACGAGTGTGCTGCACAGCTGACTGAAGCGCAGTCAGCCAGTGCATCCGCCTACGCAATACTGTCACATTTATTTGATGGTGCGGTTAGTACTGTAACAGATACATACCCTTTTGCAGAGCGGGTTTTGCTCAAAAGATCCAATATAAACAAAGTAATTCAGACTTGATGCACCATCTGAGGCATTGTTAAATTTATTTTACTTACAACGCTACTTGATAATATTTCGTGGGGGATAGTTTGGTTTTTTTTTAAAGAGATTTAAGTGGAATCGGGAAGCTATTTTGCAATAAGCAAGAAATGAATGCAGGACCACAGTGCAGAGAGAGTACAAAGATAAATGAGTAAACACTGTGAATGGAATGATAATGACCTCAGATAGCGAGCAGAAAGCAATGAAGGCAGAGATGTGTTTTCTGAAGCATTTTCTAGATTGAATTAGATTGGTTGGAAAGGACTTCATGGTATGGTACCTCCTATGGTAGGTCCTGTTCTGAAATGAAATGCCAGGATGAAGATTTTTTAGAAGGGAACAGGAAAAAAGGTCCCAATCTTGGGTGATGTCATTGCTGTCTTCTGTCAGGAAGAGGAGAAGCAAAATAAAAATGTCTACTAACTTTGTGAACCTTTATGGTTGGAGTGGGAGAGCAGAAAATCATCATTTATAGTAGAGAAGCAAGAGACAACAGGGATTTTGGGGAAAAATTAAGAACGTATTTCTAGTAAGAGTGTTTGATGGCAAAAAGCTGGTCAAGAAGAGATGACAGATCATGATATGTATATACATTTCTGTCCATTACGCCAACAATTCCCACCATACAATGACAACTAAACCGGACCACATGGATGCTGTAGTTCCACCTGAAAGCTAGGGTCTTGCCAATAGCAAACCACAGCCTGTCCCAAATTTAGAGGGTAATATTTCTCTGTGTTCCTGAATGTGGTGGTGTAAAAGTGCATACTGATTTCAATGCATTAACGTTTGATTCTAATGGAAGTCATTCCAATTAATATTTCAGATACATATTTTTATTCTTCATATTTCGTATCATTAAGTGATATAATCAAGAAGGGGTTTGACTTATCTCAGTGGAGGCAAAGAGTACACTACCCAACTTTCAGTATGGAGTTGCCAGAAAAATTATGTATGCCGGAGACTTGAAAGGGGTCTTTGCTCTGGAAGCCATTTTGTTCAGCGGTGGGAAGTGAAGAACTTAACCTAGTGGCCCGGTTGTTCTCTTAAAGTTTTATTTATCTGCTTAGCTTGGATTAATGTATTATGCTTCTGATTGAGAACTTGCTGAATTAAAAATGGCTTTTATGTTGTCTCCTATGGGTTGAGTTCTCAACACAGGCTTAATATTCCTCTCACCATTCTTCAAATAATTAGAAACATTGGAATATTAGCAGTTAGAAATATTATAATACTATTTTTTAAAAACTCCTGAGTAGCTTTACATGTTGCAAAGAAAACAATAATCCCAATGAGGCTGCAGCTAACAGATGTGCAAAAGTCAAAATCTACTGGGAAGCACAGAGATGGAATTTAGAGGTAATTTTATTTATTTTTTTTTAAACACAGTAAGACAAATTACTTGCTACTTGAGAGAGAAGAGAAACAAAGTCAAGAAATGAACAAGGGAAGGGCACAGCTCGTGATAATGAAGTGGAATAAGGCTCAAAGACTTAAATGTCAGAAGACAGCAAGAATAACTAGGCAGGAAGGGAGGAACAAATCACTCTTTTTTTTTAGTCAAAGCATTAAAACCAGTTCTTTTCTAACTGAAAGTATTATTTTTGCTAAAGTGGAGAACCAAGAAGAAATCAATTGACTCTCTTGCAGCAGAAGCAGTGACAAGACTAGTTCTAGCATCCCTCACCCAAAACAATGTCAGTCCTGTTTCACTTTTGTTCTTGAGTTCAGTACCCGAAACCATGGTGCGGAAGTTCCAGGTCTGAGCCAGTTCCCTGCCCTGTGAATAGTTGAATCTCAATCTGTTAGTGATGCATCCTAGGGACTCTGCTAGCAAGTATTTTGGGATGAACTGCTGTGTGACATTGAGCCTTAGTATTTATCCAACCAGTGAGCAAAGATGAAACTGTAGAATATTAATTAGGGCATTAATTTTTTAGAAAATCTGAATTCTATTTGCTGCTGCCATGACTATTTAATTATCTTATGCAAAGTGGAGTGGCAGTGAAACAGACTGGAGAACATAATGCACAAAATAAGGGTGAGAAAGAGGATGGTGTTGAAATGGATGGTGATGGGTCAGTGTACCCCTGCAAAGTGATACATATGGTTTTCAATTTCTCTTAGCAAGGGAGTAACCTATGCCTATATGTTCCTCTCTCTGGATGTTGTTGCATCACTGAAAGGGGATAGAGAATTCTGTCTCTCCTCAAATGATCTTCATCAAGAACTACTTGGCGAATTGCAAATGGTTTCTTGACGGAAGGTGCTTTTTGGTTTACCAAAACCAATTCAAGCAGCCCAGCAGTAATCCCATGCGCCGTTGTCAACTGTGCTTTTTTTTACTTTTCTCAGTTCCTGACAGACTGACAGAGACAGCTCTTGCCCTTGGTTATACTCTAGTTCCCTCGTTGTTACAACGTCCAGACCACTCCACTGTTTGAGACATGGTGTCAGGCTTCTCACTACAACTGCTTACCTATCATGGTCAGCAGTTTTGATATCCACATCTTGAGAAATTAGCTTTGGAGGTGGAGGATTGTATCAAAAAACTTGAATGGTATTGGTAGGCTTTGTTGAAACCAGTATCTCCTTTCAGTCCACTGAAGTGTTTTGGTGAATAAAGAATCAAGCTTTTTTTTCCCGGGTATGCTTTGCCACTGAACACATTGACCTCAGTTTTGAGCAAGTTGCTTTCTTTGAATAAGATTTATTAGCTCTTACATGACCTTTCTGCCCTCTATTTGTTCCATGGGTGCACTGTTAGGCAGCTTGAGAAAAATGTAATTTCTTTTTGATAGAATCTTAAAGTTTTATGAATAAGTAAGTTTCATTAATAAGTTTCATTAATAAGTCCATTTTCTAACGTGGCTGTTGATCTCATGGAGGCTTTGGGTTCATCAGAAAGCACTGATCCTACGCTATGGTTATGCAGTGATTAATTATATTCCCAGTTATTCTTTAGAAAATATATTCGTTGTTAAAACATTTAAGTATTCCATGAAAATGTTTAAATTTTCTCCATTATTGTGATAATCACAGTATCGTGTGGCACACTAAAGTTCTAAATTTTTCATTGTTTATGAAAGACATATGCAAAAATGCTGAAAGGTAGGTTTTGGCAAAGTGCTGGAACCTAATTAAAAGCAAACCAAAAGTGTGCTTCTCTATGTGCTGGAAAATACTTCCAAAGTAACTTGTTTTCCTCTGTATTAGGTTTGTTTTATAAAATATTGCAAAACATAGAATACTTATAAATAAATAACATCACAAGATTTAGCCATATTTACTTAAATTAAATGTCTTTCCAAACCACATTAAGGAAATCTCCTTTGTTGCCCTTAGGCAAAAGTCTGGATAAAGAGTATGGAAAATGCTTACAATGTTGTTTGAAGGCCAAAGCCTCTTCTGAAGAAGCGGATATGTAACTAGAGAAACAAGCTAGAGGCATGGTGGTCCTAGAGACTGATGAGAGATTTGATTAAAGTGGTTTATATAATACACTATTCTTAACAATAGGGACGGGTGCAAGATAACATTCATTATGTCAGTTATACATACTGCCTATGTCAAGGCAAAGGAGACGCAGAAATCCTAGCCAAAATTCTGAGCTCTGTCATTTCAAGGAAATTTCTTAACGCTGAACTGAACTCTTGAGGGAATAGTTTCTAAATTTTCTAACCTTGTTCCTGTGGATTCTGCTCAGCACTTCTGTAAAAAAGGAGGGACCAGAAGCAATGTCATGATGCTGAACTGACAGCCCCAGTTGTACATCTTCTCTGCAGTATCACTGTCTTAAGATCATAAAGTCTTGCCTTTACCCAATGGTGTTAACCATGTGCTTAGCTTTGTTCCTGTAGTATATATAGGATCAGATCCTAAAGAAGCCTGTTTGCCGTGGGGAGTATTTTAAGTATTTCTTTTGGCTGAAGCTTTCTATAGCTGGCTGCTATAAACTTTCTATAAACTGGCTGCTTGTGGAGCCTGAGTGCTTGAAGTTGAGTGAAATCAAACCATCGATAATGTTGTACATCAGAAAAGCATCCAGATACACTCACTACACATTGAACAACCTCTCAAAAAACTATTATGATCTTATGCTAAATATTTTACCTGTTTTTAAGCCCTCTATGAATACTTGGATTTTCTTTATCTGCTAGAATCCACACAGTTACAAATTCAGTTTTACAAAATACCTTCTTGAAAGTACAAAAGCTATAGAAACAAAAGTGCATGCGTACATGTGAATTCCTTTCCCTTTTTACTTACTTAATGGTACAGGTACCAGCCACCAAACAAGTAAGAGACAATGCTAAATTTAATCACAACAGTCTAGTCTCAGGAGTTAAATTTAGTTTTGTATGGTTTTTCTGTTGCTTTTAACTATTCCATTAAATAAAATTAACATTAACATGCGTAGCTTCCTACAAAAGAAATTTTAGAACATTTTACTCTGAATTTGAAATGCAGTTTATTACAATGGAAAAACCTTCAGTCATTGACATTATCTTTCATGGGGTCAAGTTGGCAGTAAAATGCATTTCCCAATCACTTGTTTAACAGCATTACTTCCTCTTGATATGAATGTATATACCCCATGAAATTAAGTAAGCTTTCTAGCTTTGAGATGCAGTGGGTTAAGAGTTGGGTGCTTGCTGCATGTGCTTACATATTTCTCTCCCTTTCTTACTTGGTCTTGTCTTGTGAAGACACTAAAGAAAAGAAGATTAAACACTGGAAAGCCAGGGTGGATGCTCTGGCTTTCATCCAGCTGAATGAAGGCTTTAAACATCCACTTCATAGGAAACATTGAAGTAGTTCCATGAGTGTTTGGAAATATAAAACAGTAAGGCTTGATCCTGTCCCTACTTAAATCATAGGCAAAATTCCCATGGTGAAGAACTGGAAGCTAATTAATGTGTAAAGCAAATATTATTGAATGTTACGTAAGCACTAAATATAACTTCTTGCTGCTCAAAAAGACACAAGAATATTTGCTATCTGCAAAGCATATCTGATAAAAACTTACAGAACTTGGGCAGCGGGGGATCAAAGGTTAATGATCAACAGAAGCTAGCTCTGAGAAAAGAAAACACTCAAAGGGAATGTTAAGCAAGCTGATGGCAGTTTGGCTTTTATATAGAGAGTAAACTGCAGGACTTAGACCTTCAGACTGGAAAGGAGAATTAGGGTCATAAAACACAAATAGTAGTAAATAAATAAACAATAAAAATTAGTGTATGTCAGCTTTTATAATGTGTTTTTCCTTATGACCTTGGAAAGAAATGCTAAATAAATACAAACCATGTAAAAGCAAAGCAAGCAGAGGACATTTTAGTTTTGACAGATACCTGCAATCATTATGGCCCAATATTAAAGTTTAAAAAGTAAGTAAATAAATGCAAATTTTGATGAAATAATTTAAATGGCACTTATAAGCTCTTAAAATGAGAACAGCCAAACTTAGGTCTTAAGATCAAAATCATTTTGTGTTCATTTGAGACTAGTTAGAAAAGGAATCAGAGTACTTGCTACCTCTGCCCTTTCTTGAGCACCACATGGGCATCAGCACTTCTGTGAAACTGTTTAATCTTTTACTTGTGTTGGTGATCTCCTGTACTGCAATAGCAGTTTCCTTTGGGTTAATTCAGTTCAAATGCAGTGTCCATTTGAGCCAACAGACATCAGCTCACTGGCATCAGTAGGCAATGTGTTAGGCAATATTGCCACTGCTGACTTAAAGGTACACGGAGACTTCTAACAAAGAACCCCTCACCCACACAGGATACGTGTGTGTGTTACATCAGATTCTCAAGATCCATACTCATGATGTCAATAGGGTGAACAGGACTTATCACAAAAGCAAAGGTTTACAGGAGAACAAAGTAATACTCAGAACAGTCAAACCTATCCACAGTCAGGAACTATGGCCACTGCCGTCTTCCTGGCTTTTCATTGTTAAAACACATAGGAATACCCTGGAATAAAGTTACTATCATTTGGTAATTCTGCATCGATATCAAAGAAAGCACTGCCCATGCAAGTGTAAGGTAGCATGTGTATAATTTTTCCCAGACAGTATGACAGCAGCAAGAGAGAACAAACTCTTCAAACAAACGAACATGCAAGTATTTTCCCACAAATTTTTTGAGGAAGGGTGTCAGGTGACATCTTTCTCTGTTTGCTGTTTCCCCTTCAGTTGTACTTTTTTGCTCTGAGCCCAGCCACTGCAATACTGAGTGTACCTACAGGAAAAAGTGCAGGATTCTGCCTCTCAACTGAGCAGCAATAACCCAGACTGACTTAGAAGCCATATAATTCTGTATTTATGCCAATAAATTGAAATACACTTATAGCATAGAAAAGTATGTGCTTGCTTAAGCTCAGTGAAATATGAGTGCAAAATTCACTGCTCCTCAAGCAGAGATAGATCACATCTGGGAGGACTTGGAGCATAGAGGTGGTTTGTGACAATCTTCATTAATAAAGTAGATACAGTCTGGTCTTAAATGTTGCTACAACCGTTCTCCTATGAAGTTGAGTGGAGGACCTGCTACTGCTTCCTCACTTTCTGCGAAAAAAGATTATCTGACTTTCCATATTTGATGCTCAATAAATACTTTATAATATATAAAATAATTCAGATTTAAAGTAACCCTGCATTCAGAATAGGTCTATACTTTAGACGGTGTTAGAGTGTGGTCTACACTATCTTTTATTTCAGTAGCATTATGGAATAGTGTTGAACATGCAAAATGAATTGAGTCTTGTTTGGTTTTCTTCAATGTGTAGCAGAACTGAAACCTGAAATAACCTATTTGTCTCATGCTCAAGATTATTAAATGTGAGACTGATAGGGTAGGAAAATTTCTGATTTTTTCATTGAACTGAATTTAGAAAAGCAAGTGAAAGTTGTGGTCATTTAATACTACTTTGATTGCTATGACAAAAACCAGGCCAAACTGGAAATTAACAGGGGAAAGCGATGAGAAAGAAGAAAAACTATGACTGATTAGTATGATTCATTTATTTTAGAAACAAACCAGTGAGTACAAGGTGTTTATATAGAAAATATTCTCACCTGCCAAGGATGAAATATTAATGATTACTCCTCCATCGCCTCCATTTCCTTTCCTCATGTATTCTAGGCCAAGGTAGGTTCCTCTAATCACAGATGCCTGATATGGAGGGGTGGAAAGGAATAATTATATTCAAAATAACTTTCTTTTGTGCTCCTAAAAACTGAAACTTTTGTTGTGGTGCCTTATTTATAGTTTGATGATTATAAACACAAAAGACTCCATGGTAATGGAACTCAGTAACTTCAGAAGCACAGTTGCAAAAGATAGAAATACTAGCAGCTAAATTATTATTCTTATTAAGATATCAATAATGAAACTAAAATTATATGAGGTAAAATAAGAGCTGTGAAGAAAATGAAATAATGAATAAATAAATAATTTATAGATAAAACACATGCTTTATCTAAAGATATAAGTGATGGATGAACTGATCCAAATCCCAGGATTTGTATTGAGATACACTGCTCTACTTTAAAAAAAAAATGTATAGCCTGAATCTGGAGATAACACTAACACGTAACTCCACTTGGCTAAAGACATGAGAAATTTTCATGGTTTAGGGTGATGTATTTTTGGTCCCAAGATATTGAAAATTTATATTCTTTTTTGACTGAAGTTACTGGTGTTTTACTATTCCTCTCAAATGAAAGTTAGCACAAACGGACAAACTAACACAGATAAGGTAAAAAAGCATTCCAAGAGGTGTGAAATGTTGTTAGCATAATATTAGCTGTAGTATGTGATTTTTAGAATGACTTACAATTTTTTTTAAAGAATGAACTTTGAGGAAGAAAATTTTAGAGACCTGTTTGATATCGATTCCTTAAAATATGTTTTTGAACACTAGTGCAGTCAGAAATTCTGCTACGATTCCTCTCACCAAACTTCAGGCATTTAAACTGAGATGCTGAAAGATATATCAAGCCTGGAGTTATCAGCCTCTTGAATGAATCAAGAGAGTATCTCCCAGAGAGTAAGTTACTTTACCTGACGTTTTAAGAAGTTAGAAAGGCAGCAGATGATGCTCCTAGTACAAGATAATAACTTTACTGAAATGTTGCAATATTACTGCATTAGTGAAGAATTTCATAATTATTTACCATTTTTTTTTAAATCTCCCCCTAATCAGTTCTCATTTGGTTTACAGTTTCTGCTTAAAATGAAGAAACATATGGGGTCATTTTTATTCTTCCCCATCGACATGAAGGACCAGAAGGAGGATCCAGGGAACTGCAAGCCTGTCAGTCTGACCTTGGTGCCAGGGAATGTTATGAAGTTTATTGTCTTGAGTGCTATCACACGGCACATACAGGACAACCAGGCCCAGTCAACATGGGATTATAAAAGGCAGGTCCTGCTTGACTAACCTGATTTCCTTCTATGACAAGGTGACCGGCTTAGCTGATGAGGGAAGGGCCATGGACATTGTGTACTTTTAGACTTTAGTAACGCCTTTGACACTGGTTCCCACAGGATTCTCCCGGAGAAACTGGCTGCTCATGGGTTGAAAGGGTGTGTGCTTCACTAGATAAAAACTGCTTGGATGGCCTAGAGAGCGGTGGTGAATAGAGTTAGATCCAGTTGGCAGCAGGTCACAAGTGGTGTTCTCCAGGGCTCAGTGCTGGGACCTGCTCTCTTTTAACACCTTTATCAATGATGTGGATGAGGGGATCGAGTGTACCTTCAGTAAGTTTGCAGGCAACAAGAAGTAAGGTGTGAGTGTTGATCTTCTTAAAGCTAGGGAGGCTCTTCAGAGGGATCTGGATCAATGGGGCAAGGCCATGTATGATGTTCAACAGGGCCAAATGCTGGGTCCTGCACTTGGGTCGCAACAACTCCATGCAATGTTACAAGCTTGTAACGTTCTTGGGGAAGAGTGGCTGGAAAGCTTCCCAGTAGAAGAGGACCAGGGAGAGTTAGTCAACAGGTAGATGAATATGAGCCAGCGGTGGCTTGCATCAGAAACAGTGTGGCCAGCAGGAGCAGGGGAGTGATTCAGGGAAGGACTCAGCACTGGTGAGGCCAAAACTTGAATACTGTGTCCAGTTTTGGGCCCCTAAGTACAAGAAGGACATTGACGTGCTGGAGCGTGTCAAGAGAAGAGCAGCGAAGCTGGTGAAGGATCTAGAGCACAAGTCCTATGAGGAGCGGCTGAGGCAACAGGGGTTGTTTAGCCTGGAGAAAAGGAGACTCAAGGGAGACCTTATCACTCTCTACAGCTCACTGAAAGGAGATTGTAGTGAAGTGAGGGTCAGTCTCTTCTCCCAAGTAACAAGTGGTAGGATGAGACACAATGACCTCAAGTTGCACCAGGGGAGGTTTAGGCTGGATATTAGGAAAAAATTTCTTCACCAGAAGGGTTGTCAAGCACTGGAAGAGGCTGCCCAGGAAAGTGGTGGAGTTGCCATCCCTGGAGGTATTTAGAAGGCATATAGATGTGGTGATTAGGGACATGGCTTAGTGGTGACTTGGCAGTGCTGGATTAGTGGCTGGACTTGATGATCTTACAGTTCTCTTTCAATGAAAACATTTCTGTGGTTCTGTGATTCTATGATTAATATGGCTTGTTCATTTTCCAAGTAACATGAAGTTAAGCTGCCCATTGACAGAGATAAAACCACCTGAGACTTCATTACCAGGATTGCTTGGTATTTTGATAATGAATCAGCTTTTTTCATTTTCTATAGTTGCAGCATTTTATGTGGTATTTTCATTATTAATATATTTTCAGTATACCTATTTCTTGGAACAGTGTAAAAATCACAAAATATGACTATTTCAAAATTCTGAAATATTTTAAATTTTTCTTAAAACAAAAAATTCCCATAAGAAGCTTTTGTTTCTCTCCTGAAAAGTTTTATTTCACCTAACACGCTTTTAAAAAAGGTTTTTTTTATTATAAAAAAATGCTATTAATTAAATGTTTTAACAGAAACTTTCCAAAGAACTGTCTTCAGCAGCTTGAAAAATACCAAATGCCCGGAAGTGTTGCTGTAAGGTATACTTATTCTGAACATAAACTCATTGGCAGCTCAGCTGAAATTAGTCTTGGACTTAAGGCTTAACAGTGTTTTTTAACCACATATAGTAGGCTGTACACAAGACATTTTAGAAAGGAAGGGGTTAATATCATCTGTGGAGAGCAGGTGCAGGTCCTATCATGCTTTGGAGCACTGCCCCAGCCTACTGAACAGAAAAAGAGAATTCCACTTAGGATGATTAGAGGAAATAAATCAGCTGGAGAAGGAAGTAGCTTGGGGCTCCTTAGAGAATTTTTCTGTTCCGCCAGCCTTCTCATTCAAAGAGATAATAGAGCTAGATAAGTCCTTGGACAAACTACCATCATAAGACAAGGAAAAAGTGGGTTGCCTGACTCTCCTGTCAAAATCATTCTATTGCTCATTTTTCTCTCTAGCATCCATTAGCTTTGCATTTCTTCATGTGACTAGGGAAGCCTTCAGCTTTCTGCTTTATGTAGGTATTGTGACAGGTTGTCTTCAGAACAAATGCAGACTCTCATTCGGATATTGCCCTTACACCTGTTATCCTTGCAAAAAACTTACTGAGTGTAGCTGATCTTGGATGACATGCCTATTTCTGGTATTTGGGCTGGTACCATGAAGAATTATTTTGGAGATAAACTGAAAAAAATATTTAGGATGAGAAGAACCTAAGTGTGCAGATGTCACTTCAGATGAAAGGCATTGTGTGGTAGATCTCCCATTCTCTTGCCAGAATTCCTCTCTCAGGAGAGATGGTCCTCTCAATAGTTTGAGTTTCCCTTGCCACCTCTTGTCTCTTGATACTTCTGCTGTCTCCTTATGCATGCTAATATTTTAAGTTGGGAAGCTGTATCTGCACTCCTTCAGTGCTGAAGATGACTACTCTGTTGTTGTCAAGATGAATTCCTTTGAGAGAACAAAATCAGTAATATTCTGTGTAAGTTTCTGACATAATCTAGTTTGGTTCTAGGGATACCGAACATAAAAACAAATGAAAGAGCCAATGACTTGTGGTTTCATAAAGCAGGTTAGTACAGAGCTGGAATTTGACCCAAGATCATCTGACTTTCGTATTGTGATGTTGTAAATTGATGGCTATCTATAAGGAAATATTTCTAAGTACTTTATGAACTGTGTAAGATGAACTTCAAAAGTCAGAAACTAAATGCTGCTGGTGGTATCCATGAAAAATTTTAGCCTTTTGTTTTTGGACATGGAGGTGGGACTGGTTTTGTCTTTAATTCAGGTTTTCTAGGAAGCAGACAGATTTTTGCAAGCATGTGAATCCCTTGGTGATCCTATGTATGGGTCAGTTTACTTGCTACATGAAATGAAATTGCAGGCTCTTGAGTTTGAATTTCTATCTCAAACTGTGGAAAACAATAAGCCTAGGGAGGAAGAGACAGAAAGGAAAAAAGGAATGTACAGTAGGATTTGATAATTTGTTAGAAATCAGTAGCTTTTGTGCAATGTGGGAGTGAAACTTTTATTTTTTTACTGTGCAGTTTTCTTTGCTTTTTTCCCCACACACATTCTTGAGGGACGTAGCAATAGTATTGCATTTTGAGTAACTGGGCTTAAGTAGTTCCTAGTGCAATGTGAAGGACAAAAATAGTTATACTTACAGGCTTCTTTATGCACTTAGAGGATTGACCCTCATGCCACCGATTTCAAGGACTTCTCACTTTCTGGTGGCCACATCTCTCCTGAGGCACGTAGCCCTCTTTCTGACATCAAATTATGCTGAAGAATAAGCAACTAAGTCACTGAACAACACAGTGAGTGTATTTCTGGTTGTCTTAGAATGCAAGCTTGGTACACTAGTTAGCTGAGCCATTTAGACTTCTACAAATGGCACTGTTTGTTTTGTTTGGCCTTTTGAGGAACAGTTCCCCACTGGTGAGCAAATGAATTGATTTTGCAAGGTTTGCTCACTGTTGGAACCTTTATTTCACCGTAAGCTATGCTGAATGGAGCCACACCTGTGTATACAGTGTTACATTCTCTTCTCTGTAATACCAATCTAAATATTCTGCAGGGACAAATCCTGAGTTAGGTAGACTTTATTTTAGAAAAGGACTTTTCTAAATTCACGGAAACTTGTTATCTTTGTCATTTATAGAAATAAATTTTTCAAACCATGAAAAACGTAAAAGCTTGGAATTGTTTGTCATGGTCACTTTTTGCCTAGTAATAAAGGGTAAGACTGTTGTGCACCTGAAAAAAATTTGCATGTGTATTTGAATTCTACTTCTCCCTGGGCAACACTTAAGTTTGACTGCTGTTTTTTTAGCATGGCCAACTTATGGACTGCAATTTAAAGTTGTACCAGAATAAACCAGTATTAAAATATGCAAAATCATCACATGAATAGGAGACAATTGTGATTTTGCTGTCAAATTCTTTCATAAGCCTGATTTCATTTGGGGTATTGGTTTAAATACACTTACAAAATAATTAATTTGTTGGCATGAGAAAACAATAAGTTAGTCAAAATGTTATGTAAATTGCTTTTGTACTTTTTGTTCAGGTAATATTTAAAATGTAAGCACGTGTAATACCACCACTGCTACATTTAACTATACTGCAACGTATGTCAATTTTCAGAAACCTCTGATAAAGGCATAAAAACGGCACTTCCAACTAATTTTTGGGATTGTCTTAATATAAAATGTGCTAAATGCATTTCTAAAGAGAAAAGATACTGTAAGCCTACATCATCAACAGAAGATAAAATTAGGGAAGCTTCTTAGTACACCAAATTGTGTTTAACTAACATATGTATTCGAGGCTCATGAAAGTGTGGGCACTTTTCTTTCTTTAGGGACTTGAGAAAAAACTCAGATTATAAAATTTCTGGATTCCTGAGGCATGTTTTCGTATGAAGTTGAATGCAAGAAACACTGTTCTTGTCGTGCTGGAGGACTGTAGGAAGGGCTTCTGATAAGAACGTATGTGTCATACGTCCTTGTTCTGTTCTTTGAATGGGTATGTGTGCTTGTGATGGACTGTTGAAACTACACTGATAATATAATATATATAAAATAAATAATATAATAATATA
>NW_010407618.1:0-7606 GCF_000710305.1 Buceros rhinoceros silvestris | reverse complement strand
TGTCGTGGTTTCAGCCCACCCAGCCAGGACTGCACACCCCGCAGCTGCTCGCTCCCTCCTGCTCACCTCCGGTGGGACAGGGAGGAGAAAATACAACTGCAGGGTCAAGGGTCAAGGCAAAGGTCAGGGAGGGCTCACCCACCAGTTACGGTCACGGGCACAAGAGAGACTCGACTGGGGGAAACAACATCACCTTAAACACCACAACCACCCATTCACGACCAGATCTTAAATACTCCTTAAATATACCTTCCCTTTACCCCTCCCCTCTTCCCAGGCTCAGCTCTGCTGCCAGTTCTCTACCTCCTCCAGCCCAGCAGCGGTAGGGGAGCAGGGAACGGGGGCTGTGGTCACTCCCAGTCCATTCCATGTCATTCCTGCCGCTGCTTCCTCCTCGGGCTAAAACTCCTCACGGGCCTTCTCTGAGGCAACTTGGTGTCCCTCCCGTGGGAGACAGTCTTCCATGAACTTCTCCCACCAGCATGGGTCCCTTCCATGGGTGGTGATCCTCCAGGCATGGGCTCCAGAGTCACGGCCTCCTTCAGGCTCAGTCCCCTGCTCTGGTGTGGGGTTCTCTGCGGGCCACAGAAGGGGTTCTGCCCCACCATTGATCTCAAAGGGCTGCAGGGGCTCAGCTGCCATCTCACTATGCTCCAGCATGCCTCCCCCTGCCTCCTCATTGACCTGGCTGTCCCCATGGTTGTCTCTCTTCCACCCCCCTCCTCTGCCAGAAGAGCTCCCAAAATAAAGGATCTTGCCCAACAGGTTTTCCCTTATTGAATATGTTATTGCAGGGGTGCTGACTGACTTGGCCTTGGCTGGAGGCAGGTCCCACTTAGAGGTCAGGGAGGTTCTCAAAGCATCTTACAGGAGCCACTCCAGTGATCCCCCAGCTGCTACCAAAACCCTGCCAGACACAAACCCAGCACGTTCCACCCCTTACCTCTGTGAATCACATCTTCAAAAATGGGGACCACACCAGTAGCCCCCTTCCATTCTACCAAAACCCCGCCAGACACAAACACAGTGTAGGGATGCTGAAATCACCCATGCCACACCCCGAAAGCACTTCCAGCTCCTTTCCCATCTCCCAACTCACGTGCCCAGAGACCCCTAGTAATTCCAATGAGCAGGCGCTGAGCCCATGCTGGACCACGGTCTTGGCCCAAAGCGCCATTGCTGCTGGAGTTGCTGCTGGAGTTGCTGCTGGCCCCTGCCCAGGGCTGTGCCCCAGAGTCAGTTCACCCTCCAGCAGTAACCCATTTCCCCAGCCCCGAGAACCGAACTGTCCCAGCAGCAGCACGAGCCCTTTCTTCACGAGCCAGCCGTGCCCAGCACTGAGCAGAAAAGCTGGACCTTGCTGCCCCTTCTCCTCTTGCCTTTCCTGTCAGCCCACGTGAGGGGGAAACCTCCAAAACACACTCATCTGACTGCCATAGGTCAGGACGCCCCACAGCATCCCCTTCCTTTCCACACGCACCTGGCCGTCACCTTTCATGGGACGTTTTCTCTGAAACCCGAGGACGTGTAGCAGCATTCTGCTGGTTTTTGCCTGAGTTTTATGATGTGGGTGTGGGCGGAAGAGGGTTTTATCTCAGCAGCCCAGATCCTGATGTTAAACCTCTTTTTCATCCCGTAAGTTAAACAAAACTGAGAATCTATTACTAAGCAATTAATTAAAAATGGATGAGTTTCTAACTGCTGAGCTTTTAATTAAAAGAAAACCTATATTACACCGAACATTTGCATGAGGAGGCTGTAGGGTTGCCACACAGTGATGCTGAGAGAGTTTGGATGGCAGATATCCACGTTTCAAAGTGAAGATGCTGCTACCAACTGCAGGAAGCCACTTTACTGTTCTGCACTCGAGAGCTTTGCTTCATCTTGGTTAAATTCCCCCTTCTCAGCACTCAAGGCCAACACATCCAGCATCTCCACTACATCTTCCCAGCTGGCCTGTGAAGACCAAACCCTGGAAATGGCCACTGGAGCAAGGCTGAATATTTTCCAATGCTTCTTCCTTTCCCAGAATACTACAGCTTTTCAAGGAAAAGAGCAGTTTTGATGGGGAATGTCAAACTGCAGATGAAAATTTAATTTTTGCAATTGCTGGGTGCCATCTTGCAAGGCAATTCTTGATCATGTCTCTCCCTGAGAAAAAGAAGTCTATTGGTTTTCCTTCTGCTGAAGGTGCACTTTTACCTCATTGTGCCACTGTCTGTGTGCTTCTATCCTGCTCTTCAAGCTCATAAAACTCCTCAGAACTTCTCTGGCATTTCCCAAACTCTATAAGCATCCTGCCCTGCGCTGACAGGCACCTTGTCCGAGCCAGAACGTGGAGCATCCTCCCTCTGAGCAGACCTTTGCAGGGACACCCAGCTCCTGCATTCCAGGGAAGGCCTGAGAGAGGTCAAGAGAGGTCTCAGTCCTGGAGGTCCCAAACCTGCTGGCATTTCCCAAACTCTATAAGCATCCTGCCCTGCGCTGACAGGCACCTTGTCCGAGCCAGAACGTGGAGCATCCTCCCTCTGAGCAGACCTTTGCAGGGACACCCAGCTCCTGCATTCCAGGGAAGGCCTGAGAGAGGTCAAGAGAGGTCTCAGTCCTGGAGTTCCCAAACCTTCTGCTGTACCTCAGCTCGCCAGTGCCAGTCATCTCCCTTGAGTATGAGCAAGCTGCATCCCGCCCTGGGGCAGACCGTGCTCTTCACATGTGGTTTTATGAGCAAGATGGCACATACCACAAAATAAAGCCGTAATACTGCCCAGCATCAGCAGTGTGACACAGGAATTGTCTCCTGTAGGGAATCTTGGGGTATGTGGTTTTGTTTTTACAACTTCCCATGACTAATAGATCTTCCTTGGGACTGTGATGTCTCATCATGATCTGAAGGTTCAACCTCATCTTGTTGTTGAAGTCAAGAGCCTGTCTGAGACAGCAACTTCTCTTCCTACCAGCAAATAAAACGGAGATTTTTGTTCAAGAAAGGATGGTCATTTTTTTTCTTTTGTCTTCAGGAAAGGTGATGATTATTTCAAAAGACTCAAACGTGGAACAGGGGTGTGGGCAAGGGAGAAGGGGAACCTGGGAAACTGAAACACGTGAGAAGCAGCAGAGCAATACGCGATCAAAGGAGGACCCTAAGAACATACTCCATGGACAGGCTGTGGATGGGAGGCAAAGAAGCTCAGAGATACCATGTTCTGAGAAGGTCGAAGACTTCTGGAAGAAAGGGAGACTTGGTCGAGCAGGCAGGGAGGAGGAAGAGGAAGAAGCAGGTCATACAGGTGAGAAGAGTCTCAAGGCTGTGGGACAGGGTGCTTTTGGAAGGCAAAGTTGTTGCAGGTGAAAAAACAGTGCTGAGGGTGGAGCTAGGCAGATCATAGGGCTGTGATCAATGAAGATACATCAAACCCTGAGAGTAGCAGCCAAGGGCCTTGCAGGTACATCTGTCACAGATGGACTTTGAAAGCTGAGGTGACCCCATGTGAAACAGGAGCAGGCCTGTGGGGTTCTCAGGCTGGGATGGGGATCATCTCCCAGGAGGCAGGAGCTGTCCCTTGGTCCTTCCTCTCATCCCCTGAGGCAGCCCAAACTGAATCGGGATCCAGGTGATGCAAGAGACAAATGACTCGATGGCTTTTGGGGGACTTTGCTGGGCAGAGGTTTATTTTATGTCATGATGACTCAAGGCACCAGGAAGTGCTGAAGAAGAGCTGCTCGTTAAAGCCCGATTATTGCTCCTCTGCTGTGGAAACACAGTGAAATCTGCCCATTACTCTCAGTAAGATGTTCTTTTCCTCCCCGCTCCTCTGCAAGACAAAGTTCCTTGAATTAACGTCATCTCTAAATACAAACATGTTTTATTTTCCCAACACTTGAATAGGCTTATTGTTTCCACCATTTATATTTAACATTAAAGTTTAATCATGAAGTTGCTAACCATAAAAAACTATTAAATGAGTACAGAACATTAAAAAAATTATTAAGTATTTCAGAATGAGCACTTGAAAAGAAAATTTATGCATAGAAACAATGGAGAATTACAATTAAGAGCTCTAGGGATCTGAGGATGATTTGTCCAGCCATTACACAGTCATTTCAATTTAAATTAAAATTGTAACTATTTTCTAGTCTACTAAAAATATGTGGTGTCACATTAAGAGTTTTAATGGAGCTTTCTCTAGGGAACACAGAAAAGCCAGTTAGTGGCACATAAATAACTATATTGGAAACTGGATAAATTCACTGCCAAAAACCCAATATGATGAAAGCAAAAATGTCAGTAGATTATTCTATTTTCCCCAACAACACGTAGCCCTCGTATCAAACCGAAGAGATAGTCCACAGGGTGCCTGAATCCCCAGGGTTTTGCCAGAGCTGACCATCAGAAACAAACGTCTGCCCGATGTATTTTTTTAACTTGAGGAACCCCTGGGTGGATTACGCCACGTACGCTCTTCACAAACTCTGAGAGTGTCATCTAACAGCACAACCTTCCCTCCTCCTCATCCAATGTATGGAACAAGTTGCTGTGGTCTATCCAACATTCCTGACACCAGGAAAATTGGCTTAGTCAAAGTTTTAATCACTTCAAAATGTACTTTCAGAAATAAATGGAGTTTTTCAGTGCGTTGCTTTACTCAAGTCTACTTAAACACAAAGATCTGACCAAATTCATGAGCCAAGTCAAAACCAGCTAGATGGCTTTTGCAGGTCAGAAGGTACCTGAGATCAGGGAGTGGCACGTTGCTATGCTGGGAGTGAATGCCGGGTTTAACAAAGCGCAGGACAATGCGTTTCTCCTGCTCTGCTCACCAGCACTGTACTTGGATTTCAGAGAAACACAGAGAATCTGGAGCTCACCCTGTCCAAGCCCCAGTGCTCCACGAGGGGTCTCGGTGCTGAGGGATGGGGAAGTCCCATCCCTTCACCTGCTGCTCTGAGCACAGCCCAGAGAAAGGTAGGTGCTGCCCACCTTTGCTCCCAAAGAGAAGGATCTCTTGGAGAATTCTTTTGGAGAAACTGGCTGCTCATTGCTTGGGTGAATTTCTTCTACACTGGATAAAAAGCTAGCTGAATGGTCAGGCCCAGAGAGTGGTGAGGACTGGAATTCAATCCAGTTGGCAGCCAGTCACCACTGGTGTTCCCCAGGGCTCAGTATTTAGGTCTGTCCTCTTCAACATCTTTATCAATGATCTGGATGAGGGGATCAGGGGCATCCTCAGTCAGTTTGCAGATGACACCAAGTCAGGCTGGAGCATTGGGTGTGGACAGGCTGGAGTGATGAGCCAAGGCCAACAGGCTGAGGTTCAACCAGACCAAGTCCTGCTCTTGGGCTGCACCAATGCCCGGCAACGCTCCAGGTTGGGGGAAAAGCAGCTGGAAACTGCCCAGGGAAAAGGACTTCGGGGCATTCATGACAGCAGCTGAAGAGGAGCCAGCAGTGCGCCCAGGGGGACAAGAAGGCCAACAGCATCCTGGCTCCTACCAGCACTGCTGTGGCCAGCAGCACCAGGGCAAGGATCGTTTCCCAATATTAGGGGCACTGGTGAGACGCCTCTCAAATCCTGGTTTCAGTTTGGGCCCCTCCCTCCCAGAAGGATATCGAGGGGCTGGAGCATGTCCAGAGAAGGACAATGAAGCTGGTGCAGGGTCTGGAGCACAATGCGCTGAGGAGAGGCTGAGGGACCTGGGCGGGTTGAGCCTGGAGAAAAGGAGACTCAGGGGAGACCTTGTGGCACTCCACAATTCCCTGATAGGAGGTTGGAGTGAGCACAGGGGTTGGTCTCTTCTTCTCAGGAACAAGCAACAGGACAAGAGGAACCAGCCTCCAGCTGTTCCAGGGGAGGTTGAGGTTGGCCCTGAGGAACCATTTCTTCTGCATTGGGGTTGTCCAGGCCTGTCCCAGGCTGCCCAGGGCAGTGGTGGAGTCTCCATCCCTGGAGGGGTTTCCCAGCTGTGTGGAGGGTGGTGCTGAGGGACAGGGGTCAGTGGGGACCTGGCAGTGCTGTCAGGTGAACAGTTGGACTCTATGAAGTTAAAGGTCTCTTCCAACCAAATGATTCCGAAATCTCCCTCCTGTTCCCATGCTCAAAATACAAAACAATCCACCCAGCAATTGGCTCTATAAGTACCTCCATACCTGTCAGGCCAAGCTAGAGACTGGTTAGTGAGATAACTCTTCTTGAATCATCGTTAGTAGATCGGTGTGGACCACAAACAAGCCTGTGCAGACCGGTGCAACACCTGCACCTGCACAAGGGTGCGATGCACTGTGTGCAATGGGCAGGAAAACCCATCTGCGGATGTATGGAGGTATTTTGAAGTTGTGAAGAACGTTTCCCAGGAGTGAAGCAGGCTTTGGGGACCGGACAATGTAATGCAAAGCTTTTTTGATGCTGTTTCACTCTCAAGCACCCAGATCTTGGAGTTTAAGAACTGGCAGCTACTGCCAAACATATTATAATGCAGCAACTAAAATTTTGTTTTCTGTTTCTCCCAGCAAAGGTTGGTGGCATTTAGACATTGGATAAGCTTTCCATGCGTCATTCCTCCCTTTTTTTTAGCTCCTTGCTGTGTTTATACGTTACAGACACCAGCACAGTAATTCCCTTAGTTAGTATATTGACTTTATTTAAGTAAAACAAAGGATGAGCAATTAAGACGAGTAGCCTCAACCCTGACTATGCCTGGAAAAAAAATCCCGGCTCTTCTTTTCTGTGTTACCAAATATCACTCTATAGACTCCATGACCATCTTAGCGTCAACACATAAACATATTTGGATTTTCCCTTCTCTTCCAAACTGAATTCCATTTTTTGTCTGCTTAAACTCCACAGATCTGTTCTAATCTTAGCACAGGCCAGTTGCAATTTCTCTGTCAGTTTATTACCGTCATGTCCGACCTGTCTGCTTGCTCTGCAGCACAAGACCATCCCACAGGACAAGATCTGAAGAACAGAGTCGTGGAGAAGAAAAGCAATGAGAGGGTGTAATTCTCTATGAAAAATACCTTCGATGTTGTAATTCTAAAGCTTTAGAAAGGATCTTTACACAAAGCTTCGAATGGAAAAATAAGTTTAATGTGAACAGATGGGCTGTGGGGCTAACGCAGGAAGGGTTTGCTGCAGCCTGCTCCTCAAAGTACAATCGACATGAAACACGGTTTTGTTAAAATATCAAACTGGTCGAGCCCTTCCCTGGGAACTGGAACAATAAAGGAGTCATGGAGATGGAAGGTGATCTGCTGCAGAGGCGAGAGCTGCCAGCAGGTTATTCAAGCACTGGTCTGGGGTTACTCTTGCTAAATATCTTTATTTATGGCCGGACATGAATTGCAGGTGTTAGAGAAACTTGCTGATAGCACTGAGTTAGAGATGGATGACAAGGAACAGAAGGAAGGAACTGACAACATGTGCAGTGGAAGGAACACGGATATCTACAGCAAGCACCAGAAACAGTAGATCTGGTAGAAGAGGACTACGAATGTTGCTATTGCATGAGATACAAGATCCTGCTCCTGGCTCAGGAAAACCCCCGCTATCAGCCCAGGATAGGGATGAAGGGATGGAAAGCAGCCCTGCGGAGAAGGACTTGGGGGTGC
>NW_010407617.1:80031-82135 GCF_000710305.1 Buceros rhinoceros silvestris | reverse complement strand
GGGGTGGGGGGGGGTTGGAGGGGGTGTGCTGAGAAACGCTTGGAGGAGCAGCTGTGCACAGGAACGAAGCAGCGAGGGAGGCGTGGGGGAACGATGACAACATAACCCGAGACTCTCCATTTATTGAAAAGTTTCTTGGGAGTTTTTGACACTTTGAATGACTTGTTCTTACGTGACAGAGTTGACGGGAGGTGTAAGGTGACGCTCGAGTCTGAAAATTTTCATTCTGCCCAGAGCACGTGGTAATGATTGGGCTTAAATTCTCAGATTCCCGTCATGAATACTTTCAATTCTGTTAATTTTTGTTTGCATAGGAAGTTTCGTAACGTAGAACTAAAGTACCTTTGGTACTTGTGGTTTTACAGTTCCCGGTATGCTGATGCATAAAAATTACTATATCGTAGTACGTGGTTGTATAGGCATGTGGCATTATTACGAGGATCTTTGATGACTGAGCTTATAAAACCTCATACTATCGTCTCATTGTTTTGAAGATTTCTGCCATACTTACTGAAAGCAGTCATGACCCAGTTCATTCATTATTCATTTCAGTCCATACTGCATGGGGAGGGAAATGTGTGGATTAAAAGTTAAGCTGATATTCTGATTTTTTTTATTATTATTGCTATGCTGTTTGTTTTACTGAATAGAAGTTTGAGAGATTTTGGGAAAGACAAGTTTTGATAGTATACAGTAGCTGTAGTTATTTCAGCTATTCAAACTCTTGTTAGACTGTATGTTGTTCACAGAATTAATGATATTCAAACATGGAAATGGAATTACTGAGTATACTGTAGTTTCTCTTAAAATATTTCATCTACATTGTTCTTACAGTGTTCTGAATGCTCATAATCTTATTGCTTTGAAGTTTATCATGTATTTAAAAATAGGAACACGAAATCAGTTCAGCTGGTCACTCTTATCACTTAGACTATTTATTAAAAAAAAATGCAGAACTTAGTGAAGGGTAAAAATACCTCAATTCTTTCCAGCCCCATGACTGCAAGTCAGTTATTTACTGGCTGAAACTGATGTTTGAGTTGTAAAGCCTCAGAAGAGCTCATGCTGAAAAGGTAGAAAAAATCTGAACTGGAGCACGATACATGTTTTGTATACTGAAACTGCTGAGGCAGAACAGCTGATAGTGAAGTTATTCTCCTAAAGTGATGCTGTCTGTTCCCATGCACATGTTGTGGACGGTAAGTCTGTTTCTTGAAGAAACCTCAAAGTGTTTGGGAGCTGCTACACAGTGCACTACAGTGCAAGTGCTCTCTGGAAAAATGGGAACAGTCAGCAAACCAAAGGAAGAAGGGTCAAGAGACCGGGAAATGAGTGGGATAGTATATGCGTTAAGCAATTACATTAGCAGAAAAATGTTTTGTGCGTGACTATGGGTGAGTAGGAGAGAGAGAGAGAGGATGACTTAGTCGTGTTGGAAGTCCTTAGTCGAGAGCTGCTTTTGGTGGAACTGTCTGAGTGAGTACTGTGCATATTTGTTCCTGTGATGAGAGAATGTTGAGATGAATGTCTGAAGTAATTATGAAAGGATTAAATAAATAAACTGTAAGTAATTGTTTCAAGGAAATATGATTATATTGTCAGTAAAAAGTCATCTACTTCAACTTCTTTAACTTCAACGAAAAATGCATGATCACTTGCATTCATAGATGTTACGCTTCCTCTCTTTTAACTTCCCATCTACATGCTATATTGCTGTGTATTATACCAATGCCTAAGTGCAGGTCAGCTCTTGACACAATATATTAATTTCTCTTTACTCCTTTTTTAAGAACATTGGCTTTAGAAACATTTTTAAAAGCGTGGATAAAGGTGAAGGTCCTCCAGTGTAGGAGGAAAAGCTGAGCAGAAGATAAGGGTATTGTGTTTTTATGCAGGTGAGTAAGTGTTAAGGATTAATCTTGTCCTGGAGATTTGCAGTAACTTGGAAGCATTACAGGTATAAGTAGTAGTAGTAGTTGTTCATATGCAGCTCTTGCAAGGGCATGTTCTGCAGCAAGTGGGCACTGATAAGCTTGTGTAATACTGCCACCCCCCCCCCCCTTTTTTTTTTTTTTTCTCGGGGGAGGCACTTTTTTTTTTCACC
>NW_010407617.1:79196-79977 GCF_000710305.1 Buceros rhinoceros silvestris | reverse complement strand
CCCCCCCCCCCCCTTTTTTTTTTTCAGCCTAAGGGTAAAGTTCGTTATTTAACAAGCTTACAGGGCCCAGATTAATACTTTTCAGCTGAACTGTGCTCAGTGGGGTGGGAGTGAATCTTGCCTGTAAATCACCTCTTTCGGATTTCCTGCAGCACAGGGGGGTTCCCTCCGGGAGGTGGACCCTGTCGACAGCCATACCACGCCTCTCCCAGGCAAGGCTGGAGGCAGGGCTCCCTCCTCTGTCTGGGTGGCCTGCTTCAGAAGTCAACCTGGTATTTCAGTTCTCTCTCTGCTTAAGATGGGACAGCGGGAATAAGCCCTCCTGCTCCCAGTGTTCCTGCAGTTTGTCAAGGACCTGTTGCCCACCAGGGATGCTCAGAGCAGCTGCAGCAAGGAAAGGGTGAGCAACTGTGTGACACCAGTGACTTGAAACTATAGCTTCTTGTACTGTCTATGAATATTTTAATAACTCCTGTAATGTGTTTATGTGGGGCTCTTGTTCTTTAGATAGTTTTGAATTGGGAATGTGTGGTGAGTATACACTATCCACCTGGGAGGGCAGAGTATTTTACTATCTGTATCAATGATCTGGGTGAATGGATTGAGTGCACCCTCAGTACATTTGCAAGTTGGGTGGGAGCGTTGATCTGCTTGAAGGTAGGGAGGCTCTACAGAGAGATCTGGACAGGCTGGCTTGATAGGTCAGGGCCAGTGGTATGAGGTTAAATAAAACCAAGTGCTGGGACCTGCACTTGCATCACAACCCCCTGCAATGCTACAG
>NW_010407617.1:66932-78959 GCF_000710305.1 Buceros rhinoceros silvestris | reverse complement strand
AAAGAGTAGCTGGAAAGCTCCTGGCGGAAAAGGACCTGGGGGTGTTGGTCAACAGCCAGCTGAATATGAGCCAGCAGTGTTCCCAGGTGGCCAAGAAAGCCAACAGCATACTGGCTTGTGTCAGAAGTAGCGTGGCCAGCAAGAGGAGGAGAGTAATTGTACTTCTGTACCTGGCACTGGTGAGGCCACACCTCGAATGCTGTGTCCAGTTTTGGGCCCCTCACTACACGAAGGACACTGAGGTGCTGGAGCATGTCCAACGAAGGGCAACGAAGCTGTTTTAAATCTGACCTGATCATAAAATGCTACTGGTTGATGGCTAATGGAGTTTAAATACTGTTAGTATTAAGTGGGAATGTGAGCAAAAGCAGTGTGTTAATTTATGGGGTTTCCTCCTGTCACTGTATCTTGATGGGTTTGAGGTTACACCATCAGTTTTATGGCCACCTCTAAGTTTATGAAGTGTGCCTTACTCTGCAATATGATGTTACATGCACTGGTGAAAGATGAGGCTAGGTTTTCTGCTCTGAAAACAAGCATAAACCTCATTCCCAGTACTCAAAGCTGTGCTAAATTGAGCAGGTAGGGAGAGTGTTATTTTCTCTGCTGTTACTCTTTTGTCTGCTGCAGCTTTCCTTTCCATGTGTGTATAGCCATTCTTTTTTTCCACACACACTCAGAAATATGCTGTCTTTTTCCAGAAGCACAATTTGTATCAGGTACAATGGGATGAACATAAGTAATATAATAGGACCTATTATGAAGACTAAGCAATGCTTCTGCAAACATAAATATTAAACCTTGATCTAGCCTTTTGTGTGAGTAGAGTATTAAGCTCTAAGAGCTCGTGGCACTTTCTAGTTCTAAGTGTAGGTATGTGCATTCCTGAGTATCTTGTGTAAGCACACTTGTGTGCCCATGAGGGACTTCACAAGATTGCTGCTGACAAATAACTGTACTTCTGAAGGTTCCTAAAAGCTTTGGGGATCACTTTATCCACAGTGTTTGGAGGCATACAGAAACATCCCATCAAAAATACTCTTTTTACACTCACTTAGGTTCACTGTGTGTTTGAACTCATGCCTGTTCCTCAAGGATGTGCGTCCACTTTTAGTAAAAACAAACCAGGACTTGTTCTTCTGGCTGTTGTAACTGAGAGTGAGGGTAATAATCCTCTCTCATTGATACCTTGCATCCAGGATGGGAGGTCTGTCTAGAACCTCGTATTCAGCTGCAACTTTTTTGAATGTGGTCAGTGAGTCATTAAAACAAAATGCTTGGAACATAGGAAATCCAAATGAGGTCAAACTCGTATCTTTGTTTAATGTAAAAAATGTGCTACAGCTGTTTGTAGAATGAATTATAAGAAATTCCAGGCAAGGTTGTTATTTGAAAAATGGAAGCTCTTTTGAAGTCTAAGTTGCTTCTTAAGAGTTTTGTTTGCTAAGGTACTGAATTTTGTTTAGTGAGTAGGACAGGTACGATTGTTTTAATTATCTGTTATAAACATTCAATACCTTTTTCTTTTTCCCTCTAATTCCACCTTACTTCTAACCTAAGTGATACCTAATACTAAGTTCCCCTCCATGTATATGCGTGCCTGTTTTTAAAGGCACTAATGGCTTCATAAATTGCAACAGAATTTTAATTTAAAACATTAGTAGCATAGGGGAACCACGGGGAATTGTTTGTTGAATTTCTATTGTATATGGATTTGTCGGCTTGTTTTTCTTGTTTTGTATTTATCTGTCACCAGAAGTTTTTCTGATGATGATGACTTAATATGTATTTGTTACTGAATTTTTCCCATCTTTGTTGCATTTCATTCTTTAGGTAGAAAATAACTAAGCCATTTATTCTTCTACTTTTCCATTGTAATAATTGTATATCAATCCCTCTAGCTCTGTAGTAATTTGTTTTTCCTTCTGACATTTCCTGACATGTCTAAAATGGCTGTAACTCCTCACAAATACTTAGAGACTGAAATTACTGGTGGAGTGAATGAATATTTTGGTAAGATGCTCCTATTTAGCAAAGTAACCAAAAGGAATGGTATTCTTTGGGGAAGAAGGAGAAAACACAGGAAAAACACCTGATAAATGAAGGGGAAAAAATGGTGGTGGTTGGTATATTTTGGATATATTATAGTCTTTGCTGTTTATGGGTGAATTGCACTTTAGAGTGAATATATTACCTTCCTAGGTGTGGTAACTAAGGCAATACATTTTCTGTGGGACATTTTTGACATCCTGGTTCTGTTTAACTTCAATGAAAAATGATTGCTTGGGGAAGTTAATGACATTGATTGTCTGATAACTGCTGTCATCTTGAACCCTGTAGTGCTCCATACTGTTCACGTAATGGCTTCACCTTCTTGGTTGCAATTTTCAACAGTTTAAAAACTGTTGAAGATGTTTTGCATCCTGCTCTTCATTGAGCAGAGCACAACTTCTTATCCCGGACAAGGGAAAATACTGGCAAAGAACTGGACAAATCTTGGAAGACAGCAGAAGGCTGCTGGGGACAGGGGACATGGGTGTTTGTCACAAGTGTGGCATCCCCTGTGTTACTCCTACCAGTTTGTGGCAACATTGTGAAATAGGTTATTTTGGGAATCAGATATTATCTAGAGCAAAATCCTTCACACCGTGAGATGGTTTATCCAAGAATTGTGCCCGGTTGAGAGAGAAGAGAGGACTTCAGCAAGAAGGGATTGCTTCTGCAACAGTTTTGGCTATTTCCTCATTTCTTCCCCACCCTCCCCACACAAAGGAGATCCCCCAACCCTCCCCTCCCACCTCCCCCACATGTCTGAATTTTTCTGGGACTTGTAAAGATTGTCAGAAACAATAGCTGTCCTACCATCCTGCTGTATTTAGTGTTGGTGCAGCCTCACCTTGAGTACTGTGCGCAGTTCTGTCCCCCAGAATTTAAGAAATATGTGAAGGTCCTTGAACGCATCCAGAGGAGGGCAACAAAGCTAGTGCAAGGGCTGGAAGGCATGTCCTATGAGGAACAGCTTGTCTAGCTTTTGGCTTGTCTAGCTCGGAGGAGATTGAAGGGCGATCTCATTGCTCTCTACAGCTTCCTAAGCAGGGGACGGAGAGAGGAAGGTGCTGATCTTTTCGCCCTGGCATCCAGTGGGAATGGTTCAAAGCAGCACTAGGGGAGGTTTACACTGGACATTATGAATCACGTTTCCTAGAGTGTGGTCAAACACTGGAACAGGCTTCCTAGGGAGGTGGTTGAGGCCCCAAGCCTGTCAGTATTTGAGAGACATTTGGACAATGCCCATAATAACATGCTTTAGTTTATTTATGGCCAGCCCTGAAGTGGTCTCACAGTTGGACTAGCTGATCATCATAGGTCCCTTCTGACTGAAATATTATATTCTGTTAGAGATCATTCAGAAGAAACAAAACTATTTCAGCTGTCCTTCAACTTTCTTCAACTGCAGAATTCAGCAGACAAAATGTATTTGTGGTAGACTGCTCCAGCTGTCCAGAATGTGCTTGTTGCATCAGTCACAGTGTTTAGAGCCAAGAGAAAAGCTGGTGGAGAGAAGCTTCATACCATAGCTGCTGTCTACTTACTCATGTTTGTGTAGACAGTTAAACATTTGGTGGTTTTGTTTGTTTGTTTGGTGGGTGATTTTGTTTCAAATTGGCTGAGGAAGAGGTACAGCTAGTAAGTAACCTTTGCAGTCTGCTTAAGGAACAGTCTCATTAGAGAGATAAAGAGCAGCAGTTTTAGAGGTTGAGGTATTTATTACTTCCAGGTCAAACGTTAATTTTAGCAGGGCCATATTATATTATGGTTCAAGTAAGAGCTGTTCACCCCTTTCTAAATAGGTGGCTAATGCTCATTACCCTGCAAGTATGGGATCCCTATAACAATCACATGAAGAAAAGCTGGTAGGTGTTGTTTGAGGTGTGCTGTCTGCAGATGATGGGATCTGCGTTCCTGCTGTGGTGACTCAATTCCTGATCTTACAAGATTCTTGCTGAGGAAGCAATGCAAAGGTGGCATGCATGAGTTCCCTTCTCTGGGCCTCCTGTGACCCACAGTGAGCCCAGATGCATTCTGCTGTGAACCTGTTCTCCTGTTCATTGAACTTGTAAGTACTAAGATCTGGAGCTGTGGACTTGGATTCGCACTTACCTGCACTTGAAAGTGCTTGAGCAAAGTTGACCTCCAGGAATTGTCCATGTAGGTGCTTTATGCACTTAAATAATCTTAACAAGAAGAAAGAAAAAAAAATCTGACTTTTAAAACACAAGCAAAGCCTGAGAAGTAAAGAAAATTATGAGAAGATTTCTTGAACAGTTTTGATTTTGTTCCTTAAGAAAAAAAGGAAGATTGTTTCTTGCAACGAGTGTTGGAATTTTTGGAAGTTTGTTTCTGGTTTGGTTGTTTTTTTTTTTTAAATCTATTTTATTTGAAAATGTGGCCTTTGGAACTCTGAGAATTTACTATGGTCTTGACCTGTCATTCTTCCTGACTAACAACTGCTAAATATTGCAAACTTTGTGACAGCTTTGTGGTTGCTGTGAATTGGAGACTAGGAGGATGCCATGACAGTAGTTTTCACTAGAAGTTAAAGTGTTTGTATTTTGTACCCCTAAAAGAGTTGTTCATTATTTGGTGTTCCCTTGAGGATAAAATCTCTTCCAGTATGCACTCTTCCTGTTAGAGATCAGCACTCCTACTATTTCTTTTTTGAAATAATGCAGAAAAGGAAAATTACATACCTTCAATCATTCCAGTTATATATATTTGTAACTGGCTGCAGATACGTGTGACGGAAACACGCTTTCCCTGTCGGTGTAATTGTACCAAGACTCTGGATGGAGTCTGTACGTATCACTTTTATAGAATAGCTACTTCTGGTCAAATTAGCAGTGTAATTAACTGTCTAAGGAAACTAAGAAATAAACTTGCAAGGTAGTGCTTTATTGACGTTTGTCCCTTGCCTGGGGACAGATGTTTCCAAGTTAAAATAGAGCCTATGACTTCCTCTTTACCCCACCCACTCCCCAACAAACCTTGCGTAACAGGCTGAGTGCTGCTGCGGTACAAACATGACCCTTTACTTTGTTCCATTTTATTAATGTATGTCGAGGTACTCGTGTTAAGGTTTCAGTATCTCTTTGCCATAAGGATTTTCTTAATATTGTTTCCCTTATATCATTAATATTGAAACATTCTGTGATTTGGAGGAAATGAGACAATATTTATAATAATCAGTGGGCTTGCACTGTTGAATCACAGTGGATTCAGTAAACGTGGAGAAGTGTTTTTTCCAGGAAGGAAGACAATGATGGACAATTATTTTGTCTTACAAGTTGGGTGTATTTCTGGCTGGCTCGAGAAGAGCAAAATGTTGGTTCATTTAAAAATACCAAGAAGCCTGTTGTGCAGGCCAGAGGGCACAGCGTTCAAGAGAATGTTAACAGCTGCTAAATATCCCACTGACATGACTGAATTTGGTGGGCCTGTCTACTTTGTAAAGTTTCATGGCCTTTCATGGAAGTTTTTGTCTAAACTGCTAGGCAGCAGAAGCCAAGAGCTTATGCTCAAAATCAAATTCTGTGAGGGTCTCCTTGTTCCCTAGCTGGAGTGTTAGTGATGCTGAATTTGTGTCTTCTGCCTTGTGTTCCCAGGTGCACCCCGAGACATGAGAATGTACTCTTTTGAACACACAGTTTGGAAAGATGTGGGCTCCTCTGGTGGCTCAGTGGAGCCCAGTGGGTGGGCAGCTCCCACGTGCCTCAGTGCAATTTCTCTCACGAATTGCCAGGAACGCCATGTTAATAGTACTGTGTGCATGAGATCATCTGAACCCCCTTTAGGAGGGGATTCACTGTGTCGGGCTCAGGAAGGTGGATTTGATGAACAGTCTGGACTCAGACTGAAATCAGGCTGCCTTAGAGTGGCAAACTGGTTCATAAAGTGTTGTCTCTGCAGCTATGATTCCCTCTAAGGCCATGGTGCTCAAGTCAGATTAAATGCAGCCTGTACTATTAAAAGGTGTGGAAAGTGATGTATGAAAAAATGCTTTTATTTTTCTTATGTAAGAAAAGCTGCCTGTTTCTGTCTAATCATCAGCTGTGAAAATGATGAGGATCTTTGAGATTGAGAACCCTGCTGCTTTTTTTCTCCACGCAGCTGTGCCAGCAGGTGATCAAATAACTAAAATCAAATCAAAGGAGTAAAGAGCTGTAAATGAGTTCTGGGTACTTTCCTTTTTGAAATGTCTGTGGGCAGGATGATAAAGCAGTAAAGGCACACTGGACTGTGATCTTGGAGCAGGAAGTAGAGGAAGGATCAGTGGAAGATTTTTC
This sequence comes from Buceros rhinoceros silvestris, assembly GCF_000710305.1. Lineage (NCBI taxonomy): Eukaryota > Metazoa > Chordata > Aves > Bucerotiformes > Bucerotidae > Buceros > Buceros rhinoceros. Next base: position 72,615 of record NW_010407617.1, on the reverse strand, counting down.
AGAGGACAGAACCATGCTTCAAAGGAAGGAGGAATTAGGTTGTTCTATTGCAACAGGTAGAACTAAAGAATTAGGCAAACTCTGAACTGAACAGTTATTACTAATCTGGACTAATAGCATGAGAAGGCTCTTTGTTATAATGAAACTTTGAATATCTTAGCAAATGTCTTCAGAACATTAATGAAATTTTCAAATCCTCACATCTTACGACAGATGGATGATCTATCTTTTTCCCTTGAGCCTGTAAGTTGCTGCTTTATTCCATGATTAGTTGGTTTGTGTTATTTATTTTGAGTATTAAAATCACATAAGAGTAGAAGAATGGGTGTACCTGGTCACACAAAACACCTGATTAGCCCTATATGCTATTTTCAACAGTATCCAGTATGGGCAATGTTGTTGGACAGCCCCTGCTGCGCAGCCACTTAGCATGCACAGTGTGCCCCGCTTATGTGGCAGAGGGTGACTTGGAAAGCGATGTTTGAAATCTCACGCACAGCACAGAAGAAACAGTCTGTTATGCCTTGGTCCTCACACCTTGTTCTCCCCGGTTCCTTCCAGGTGAAGGCTGCCCTTTGGCCATGGACATTGCTCTTCCTGCAAGATAGTGTCCGCTATCCTGGCCTCCGAAATTTTCTTTTTTTAACCTCTGTCCTGTGAATTGCCCTGCTTAATTCCCCTATGGGGAGCTTGTGCGACGTCCAGCTGATTTGTCCTCAAGCCAGCTCATGGGAACAGCATGGAAGATTTATACCCCACTTGCTTTGTTTCTTCACCTTTAGGTCCCACAGACCATGTTCAGGAGAAACCCTGAAACTCTGGTGGGTGAGTGTGTACCTGCTGCTTTTCCCTAGGCCACCTGGGGACTTCAGTTGGAATACCCAACAGCAGGCATCAGATGTTCACAGGGTCCCCAGGCGAGTCATGATTTTATAGTGAAAGGGCAACCATGGCAACATGCAACCTGCACAGCACCTACTTGACAACTTCCTTCTGAGCAAAAAAAATGTAAAGTGTCACTACATGCTTACAGACTGTTGTTAGCATGGCAGTGTGTGGAGTTCCTTGCCCTAAATGATGAGGTGCGTGTTGGGATTATTTTGTTTTCTTTTATTTAATAGCTTTCAGTTAACTTTTCTCCCACACGTTAACCAGGTGCTTATTGAGCCCACGGCTTTTCATGTCAACACCTTTCTGTATCACGAAGTTCGGCTTTGCGTGGATGTTCTGTTTAAGGTATAAATAACAGTAAAATATAAAAAAACAAGCCCCAAAAGTGGAAGACCCATTCTTTTTGCTTGTCTTGAGCCTGACACCTGTTAATTATGTATGAAACTAACCCAGTCCTGGGGGAATTGTTTCCAGTTCTGAACAAGACAGGGAACAGTTCTGTCCATGCCGCTTGTGGTTTTACTGAGACCGCTGCTTCTGTTTCAGGCTAAAGATCCTTCACTTACATAATCTGCTTCTTGTAATGAAGCTGTTCCGTTCCTTTGATCATTGGACTTCATACCTTTCTTAATTCTCCTTAAGACTGCAGAGTGAGGAGAGAGGAGAGCCAGGATTCCAGATGTAGGACACCATGGATGTGTGTAGGGACACGATGTTTTGTTCTCGTTCCTAATAATTCTGCTTATATATTTACTTTAAAAGTGTGTCTTGATTGGAGAGTATTTTGTAACATGTCAGAAATTGGTATGATTAAAATGCCTCTTTTAGAGAACTACCTGTACTTATACTGAAGAACTGGATGGGGGAAGGCATTTCATAGTTATTAGTACTTACGCAAAATTCACATAAAAGCTCTTCTTAGGGGCCTGTTTTAAGACAATGTGTGATTATGTGTTCATTAAGTTTTGAATGTGTTTTTCTGCCTGCGTCACGTGCACAGTGAGAGGTTTAATAGAACTAGCTATCTGCTGAGTTATAAACCATGAGCTGTACATTTAACATCGTTAATGATTTTTTCAGAAATGAGATGTGCTCTCAAAGTAATCTGTGAAATATGCCAGCAATCTCGCAAAGGTTGTTTATTCCTGTTAACAATAAGATGTTACTGTCAGGCGAGATTTGTGAGAGTTTGGTTATATGCACTGACTAGATGTGTGTGACTAAGCAAATTCATTAGGAACCTACCCAGGCTTGCAAATTTTTACATACACATCAAGCCTAGCCTGAAGCATAAGAATATAGGAAGTACCCCCCTGGCGCAGACTAATGGTCTGCCAAGACAAGCGTTTGGCCTTGGTCATTCTCAGCAACACATGCTGTTCTGTTTGAGGAGAACATCCAGGCTTAGGTGCTTTCTGTAGTTCAGTTCCCTCATACCCTCGTAACGTTCACAGTGTTAGGACTGTGGGTATTAGAAGACATGCCCCTGCCTCTTCCCTTCAGGATCTGTTTATGGACCTCTTGTCCATGGATTGTCTAGTTTCATGCTGAAGACACCATGAGTGGTTAGTAGATCCCAAACTACTTCATACCAGCATGGTGCCAGCTTGGGTGCAGTGGAGCTACTTTGATTTTGGCGACATGCAATATCTGTGAAGACTTATTCTACAGTTAATATTCTTCTCTGTTCTTGGAATCTTGTGTGTTTCACAGGTACAAAAGTTAATTTACCTGGGATATATGTCCTGAAATTTTCAAAAATCAAGCTAAAGAAGAAACATAAATGTGTCCTTTAATTCTTTCATACTATATTTCAATCAAATACAAATGTGATTTTTATATTTTGGTCAATCACAGTGACTGTTTCCAATGTCAGATTTCCCCCACCCCTTCATTAAGATGCTGATTTTATCTTTAGACCCTTATTATATGTGTGTATCTCTTCAGTTGCTGTCTGCTGGTGGTTTTACCAGCTTTGGGTGATATTTTCCTTATAGGTCAGAATCAAAATCTGTAGCTCTTTTGAAATGCTTATGATGCCTAGAACCCTTATTATGGATTCATTTGTAGGAAATTTCATCTTACAAATGCTACTTGGTGAGCACAAGTGCAATGGCGAGTATAGGGGTGAACCAGAAGAACCTGTCTTGCTCTCGATGCACACTCCATAGGAAAGTATGGGAAGAGTGGCAGGAATACTTAGAGGGAGGGTGGTGGAGTTAGGCCTTCATACTTGGATCACAAATTCCCTTAATTCCTTTTTCTTCTCTTCCAGGAAGTGGGTGAAAGGAACTGAGAGAAACTTTTCGGCTAAGTATTACATAATGTGAGCTTTAGCAGACATCCAGTGTTACCCCCTTAGAAACTTCTGTCTACTCCTGAAGGAAACTGTCATCTAGTGTTTGGATTTTTTTTTTTCTTCAATCCTTGTATTCATTAATCCTTCTTTGTGGTGTTGGGACCACCAGCTTTCCTCTGCCTCTCTAGAAACGTACCATGTGCTGCTCTGAGGAATTTGTGCATCTTGCTAAGGGTCCCGCTGAGGCATGTATGTTTAAATACCTATTATTATCTTAGAGACATTATCTAACAAGTGATATATGGAGTAGAATTGAAGTTGTTATGGATAATAATCAGATTTTTTCTTCGAAATATTTGTTTCATATTTGTGTTAACTTATTGAATTTTGATATTATTATGCATATCCTTTATTACCACTGTGAAAACTGTATTTAACTTTGATTTTATTCTCCTTCCTTCTGTAAATAACATGCACAATGAATTCCTCATACTCCTTGTTACGTGCATTGTCACACAGCCCCTAACTTAGAGTCTGTTTAACTCTTCTAAAGATTTATATTTTTATAATCACGGTATATTTTTTAACTTTTCAACTGCCCAATGAGGAAGCTATTAAAAAGAACGCTTATTCTGAGCCAGAGAGGGGGGTGTTCAGTAGCTAACTGGTTTCATTAGAAAGGAAATGTCACTTTCACTTTATGAGTTAGTGCATTGTTGAGGAATTTAAAGTAAATGCAAAGTCTTACTAAGATGTGGAATTAATCACTTAATCTTATAAAACTTGCACTGATAGCTGAGTAGCTATCTTGAAAGAAAAATAAAATTAATAAGCATTTTGGTAATTGTTAAAGTGGCTGAATTTCAGGTGGAACTACTCTTATCCGCTACTTATTATTTCACCGTGTCCTTTCATAAAATCAGAATTTTATTGCAACCAATGTCCTAATACCCTGACATGGAAATACTTCAGCTGGACCACGATATTGACTTCAGAGGTTTCTAGGAATTTGGAAAAAAACCAACCAAACAAGAAAACCTCACAACCTCTCTGTCTCTAGTCAGTAATGATCACAACATTGTGAGAAATTTCTACCAACTTCTTTGAGGGCATTTTATTTAATTCCAAACTCTGGAAGGGCTGTACCTGGAAAGAACAAATGATTTGTTGTTGTTGTTACTGAAATTGCAGTGGTTTTACTTCGGAGTTGTCTGCAGTAAATTAATTTTCTAGTATAATTATGCTGCTGTAAACAACACCAGTATAAAGGTGTAATTCATGCTACTTTTTCAGGTAAAGCTGTAGTACTTGAAGAATGTTGTGTATATGAGTAACAAGTTGCTTCATTGCATCTGGGCTGTGGTAGATAAAGCGGTACTTGCAGCATAAATTTAACAGAAGGGGTGCTCCATCCAGAAACCTGTTGCTCTAGTTCATACTTCTCCCTCTACTGGTGTTAGAAAAGCTGGTAAGGGGGAGGTAAGACGAGGGTAATCCTTTTGGTAGCAACATGGATTTGTGTTGGATTGTACTGATTGTGCAAAAGTTTACTTATGAGTACTTTTAAATGCTAAATAAAACATTTTAGGTAAATCACTTCTAGTGACTGATCTTGCTTTACTGTGTAGCAAAATTAATTAGGAGCAGTCATGTGCTGGTTGCACTGATACTTCTGTGGGTATGTTACCTCCTCAGGAACACATCCTCATAAACTGTGACTGCTGATGTGAACAGTGTATTCCAGTAGAAGTGTCTGTTTCATTTATTTTTTGCAAGTAATGAGGTGTTTATGTAGGTCTTATTAAGAAAACTAATTTTGCTTCTTTTGTACTTTTTTTCCCCTCCTTGAATATGTGTAAAATTCAGTAATATTAAAGTCAAGGACTGGTAATAGTGGACCATATCACTAATTTAACTAGTCTGCTATGCTTCCTGCAGAAGGTGGCCCTGTTGAGTTTGGGATCAGCTTTCTTTGTGATTAGATGGTAATGTGGGTGTTCTCTGTAGCGAGCGGATGACCTAGTTAATGATGTATTTGTAAACAGGTTAATTGTTGCAACAAAATCCATGTAGTTCATGAGCAGCTAAACTTATGATGACAGTTTGTAAGCCCATCCCTTGGTGAGTTATTATTTGTGTTAAAGTTGAATGGAGGTAGTCCAAAATTGTTTCTGTAGAAGTACTGTAATTAAAGAGATTATGATCCCTATTAAACTAATAGAAGGACACATAAATATTGTTCACCATCTACTTTGTAGCTGGACTTTCAGTGACATGAGTTCAGTGTTCAGAAACCTTTCTCTTGCTACAATATAAAGATTTATAATCAATATTTTGCTGTTGTCCCACATAAATAATATGCTATCCTAGAGCCAAGATAAATCTCGTAGTATTGACAGAAATTGCAACCATAAATATAATATACATACACTACAGTTTGCTGCTTCAATAAAAATCAAGCGTTCAGAAGTATACAATGCTAGCATTAAAAAC